>NW_009953199.1:442718-456777 GCF_000747805.2 Chaetura pelagica | reverse complement strand
CCCGGCTGAGAGGGGAGCGCGGGGGAGCGGGACGGCAGAGCCCAGCGCTGATTCTGCTCAGACCAGCTCGAGCTAATCCGGTTTCGCTGCACCGTCCGTATCTGAAAACCAGCAGCAGTAAAACCTGCGCTTTCTGCCTCCGCGCGGAGCTGCCGGGGCTGGTTCCGGCCCCGCTGCCCCGCGGGGACCGAAACTCTTCAAATACAGCGATTTTCACTTAAGGAATTGGTGGCACTTGATCAGCATCCTGACATTGAAGCTCTACACAAGTCTGCAATACGGAGAAATAGAAATAAAGGGAAAACTGTTGGGCAGTTTAATTCTATTTGATGGGCTGAAAACAAAGAGTTAATTCATAAAACATTAATTTAGAAGTTTCGCCTTGTTCTAACACTGTAAAGTTACCTGAATAGCAGGTAACTATAGAAATAACTGATGGAAATACCTCTGACCAGCCCTGGGGCTGACAGCAGGAGGTGACAGCTTCATGGCTGGACAGGGTAAATGACACCATCCTGGACTGGGAACAGTTGGGTTTCTGCCATCCATT
Source organism: Chaetura pelagica (assembly GCF_000747805.2). Classification (NCBI taxonomy): domain Eukaryota; kingdom Metazoa; phylum Chordata; class Aves; order Apodiformes; family Apodidae; genus Chaetura; species Chaetura pelagica. The sequence goes on along the minus strand of NW_009953199.1, from coordinate 456,227 downwards.
CACCCACACTCTCCCCAGCTGCCAAGCCCTGTCTCTACTAAAATTACCAAAATCTTTCAAAGTAGCATAACCTCTTTTGCATGCTTGTGAAATTCTCTGCCAAAATACCTGACTGCCTGTTGAGCTGAAGGGGATTTCCGCCTGGTCTGGGGGATGTGAACTTGCACAACCTTCACCTTTCCAAGATGAAAGCAGAACTGGAAGCAGAAAAAGCAAAGAATGTGTCAGTTCTTGAAAATCAGGCAGAAGCACCAAGGAGCCCAACTGGTCCTTTTCAGGTGCAAAGCCTTTTGGTGGCTCATGGCTGTTGACAATGACAAGGTGAAATTCCCCATCTCTTCTAACAAACCCAGTTTCTGTTTGTTGAATGTTGGTGATTCCTGCTCGTGTTTGTCTTGGCTTTTGTGTAACCTGTTCAGAATGATCCGTGTTAACTCTGATGTCTCTTTTCCCTCCCTTTCTGGCCGCCTGCTGCTTTCATTCTGTAGTATTGGTATTTGCCATTCATTTCACCTTCTGCATCTATGCATCTCATGGTAGGTGATAGGCTTTTAATCCCAGATTAGCCTCTGAAATGTTTCTGAATGCTAAAACAAAGCAGAAATAAATGGTGGTGGTTTATTGGTTCCTGAAGACACTTCCTTCAGGTCCTGTGGAAAGCTAAAGCCTGCTGTAGGTTTTTGTCTTGCAGCCTTTAATGACTGTGTTAATCACAGTTCTGGCATAATGGCTCCCAAGAAAATGCACTGACTGCTTCAGGTTTGGTAAGGATTGGTGAGTGGTGGCTGGGAGGGGAGACTCTTCCCTCGGGGTTTTCTGCAGATCTGGCACCCCTGCAGAGAAAGCCCAAGGAATTTTATCCCAGTCAGGCACAGAAAGCAGATGTGCCCCACAGAGATCTGCTGAGCTGACCCCAGATCCTCCTCACAGCGCCTTGGCTGGGTCTGAGGAGCTGATTTAATGTATGAAGCAAATGATGTGCCTGGATAACTTTTCAGGGACCAGATGAGTGCATGGGAAAGTGTTTGACCTGTCAAAGGACCAGCAGTGGAACCTCCTTAATGCTGCCACTGGCAGCGTGTCCGTGGGGCAGGGATCAGAGCTGGAGCCAGTTCTCACCCCCAGGTCATGGCTGAAATAAATCCAGGTCCCTGGCAACTGCAGGTTGAGCCATCCAGGAGGGGTCGGTGGAAAGGCCTGGAGGTGTCATCCCAGGTATCTGAGCTGTGCTCATCAGAGGAAAGAGATGCTAATTGGCAGCTGAGAATGGCTGCAGTGTGAGCTGTGTCCTGGCTTGGCTCCTGGGGTCAGACTCAGGACACGGGAAGTGCTCTGTGTGTGGAGAGGAAGAAAGTGCCAGGTTGTTCCTAGTCAGGATTTCTCTTTCCAAGGAGACTGCAGCTGCTTTGCCAAAATGCCAACTGGGATCCCTCCTGGTTAAGCAGCAAATTCCTTTGAGACAGCAGATTTCTGTTCCCCCTCTCCGGGCCAACAGAAGCAGCACTGGACACAGATGCAGCTCAGTCCCTTTTCCCTTTGGCTTCTGCTAAACCCCTCCTGCCTCTCTGCAGAACTCGGAGCTCTTCACGCTGACCTACGGGGCGCTGGTCACCCAGCTCTGCAAGGACTACGAGAACGACGAGGACGTCAACAAGCAGCTCGACAAGATGTGAGTGGGTCTGCTGCAGCAGAGCCTTGTGGGCTTCACAGCCTGGAGTTGGTTTAATACTGAGGTTTGGTCCCTTCACAGGGGTTACAACATCGGGGTGAGGCTCATAGAAGACTTTCTGGCCCGGTCCAACGTTGGGAGGTGCCACGATTTCCGTGAAACTGCAGATGTTATTGCAAAGGTAATTGTTCAGCCATGGCTCTGCCACATTTTACCTGTGAGAATAGAGTAGTTGCTGCTCACAGGAGTGTTCTGAGGGTTTGACTGAGATTTTGGAAAGGAAAAAAAGAGAGCACTGACTACTTCTGACTGGTGGGAATTGAGAGAAAGAGGTGACGTTCTATGATATTCTGTATTTTCAAGACTAGTAATTTTACAAAGACCAGAGTTGTGCTGTGGCTTCATGGGATGTGTTCTTGTTCCCACTCTGATGTTCAGATAGCATTCAAGATGTACCTGGGCATCACTCCAAGCATCACCAACTGGAGCCCTGGAGGTGATGAGTTCTCCCTGATCTTGGAAAATAACCCCTTGGTGGACTTCGTTGAGCTCCCTGACAACCACTCCTCTCTCATCTATTCCAACCTTCTGTGTGGAGTGCTTCGAGGGGCCCTGGAAATGGTGAGCCAACATCTCTCTTCCAGTGAGATCCATGAATAACCAAGGTAGCAGCAGGTATTTTAATGTCTAAGCTGTTTGTGACTTCAGTATTTGCTTTGGAATTGAAATTCATTCCCAGGAGGAAAATAACATGTGCTTCCCTAGAGCCCTGTGTTTTCTGTCATGCCCTCAGAGTCCTTCAGCTGGTGCTTCACAATCAGATAGTTCCTAGGGAAGCTGCTGTTGTAAGGAGGTAACAGCTGCTCTCTCCTTTTCCCCCACCCAGGTGCAGATGGCTGTGGACGTAAAATTCGTCCAGGACACACTGAAGGGTGACAGTGTCACAGAGATAAGGATGAAGTTCATCCGGAGGATTGAAGACAATCTCCCAGCTGGTGAAGAGTGACCCTCAGCCCAGTCTCCCCGTGGGGCTGGGGGGGACCAGCAGGGTTTGCCCATTAGTTTTCCTCACAGATCCCTAGGGATAGAGTGTGTTCAGCACAGACCTGCAGGGAGCTGGTGCCCCTCTACGTTCAGACTGACTCACTGACTGTTTAAGATGTTATATTCTTCTACTGTTAATTCCACCTTCTGTAGAAGACAATTGCCTGGTTGCTGTTTATTTCACAGGTTCATTCTGAAACTTTTTCATAAGGTGATGTCCTTTTCATACTCCCCTGGGGACTTTCTATGCTCAGTTTCTAATTGTGATGTTTGGTTGTGTGAGAAAATACAGCTCAAAGTCTGGAAGAGCTGCAGCCTGTTCAAATCCAAATCTGTTTCCTTGCCAGAATTGGAGACCAAGCTGTAAGAGCCCAATGATTTCCTTTCCAACGCTGTCCTTAAAAAAGAGGTGTTTAAAATTCATTGGAGATCAGCACGTAGTATTTCTGTAGACCAAACTGGCCTCCTGCATTTGATTCTGAAGTTCTAGGAAAATGCAAATTTGGCACAAGGGGGTGGTCTGAGATTTCCCTTTGAGTTCAGGTACTCACTTGGGGTAGGTTTAGGAGGTCCCTGTTCTGCATTTTCTCTTCCCCAGCAGCCTCTTGACTCCCCTCTTGAAAGGGGAGGACCTGGACGTCACAGTAGAGCAGCAGGAAATATTTTAAATGAAGAACAGGAAAGTGGCTGCAATTCCACCATTCCAAAACTCAGGCCAAGCACTGGGAGGGACTGGATATGTTTCCTCAGGTAGAGCCTGTTCTGTCACGGTGAATGGACACTGCCTGGTGGGAGGGTGGGGCTGGGTGGGTTCTCACATCTTTAGGCTGCAGCAGGATTTCCCGTATTACTTGGCAAGCTTCAGCAGTCTGCAGCACCTGCTGTTCCATAAAATAAATACACAAAGGAGTCATATAGCTCAAAAAGCAAGATATTGGGCAGTCAGCTTCCTCTGCCATCCCATTCAGCCAGAAAACACAGTCAGAGGTTCAGGTCTCCAGTCACTTTACATGGCATGAAGGCACAGATCCCCAGAGGCAGGTCAGTTGGCAGCTCTCACACCTCTCTAGGGTCGTGCCTGAGTGTAAGGTGGGAGATCAAGGTGCCTCCTGTGCTGCTGTTTGTTTGGCCTCTCTGGATGGCTCTGCTTGTCCCTTTTTTTTCCCCAAATGAGTCCCTTTGGTGGGAGGGTTTGGATGCTCCGTGTGCTGTGAAGGGGCAGCGAGTTGCTGGGAGAGCAGCTGGAGGACACCGGGTGGGGTTTGGAGGTGCTGCTGCAGAGAGGAAAAAGATCCGTCCGTCATTTCTCATCATTGACCATTACAAGGCATCTTAAGACTGCATTAATTGCATTAAAAGAATCCCAGTGGCAACTCTGGTTTCCTCTTGCTTTGTTTGGCAGGGAGGTGGGTGCTGGTGCGGGGCTGCAGGGTGACGGCAGCGCCGCACCAGGAATGTCTGGCTGCTGGAGGCCTGAAAGCCACTGCCCGAGGGAATCCTGCCCGTATTCAGTGCACGGAGGGAGAGTGGCTGGGGAGCAGGAGTGGGGGCTGACGGGGAAACCAGACAGTCAATGTTTGCTTGTTTGAGGACTGGCCTTTTTCTGCCCTGGGAATGCCCGTGTGTGAGCAGGGGTTTGCTGCCGCCAGCCCGCGCTGCCTAGAGAGCTCAGACACGGGCTGTGGACATTCATAGTGGCAAAAAAAAACACCTTGGGAGGCACCCCCGTGCCAGCTGAGTGAGGGGCTGCTCTACAACTGCCATCAGCCACTCAGTGCTGCAGCCAAGGAAGAGAAGCTGCCAGCTCTCCAGGAGCAGGGACTGGTGCCCTCCTTGCCTGTATAAAGGGTGTTCATACTCCCCAGGAGCCCATGGCTGAGGGAGGGCATTGCCCCACTGTGGGGGGGGGCAACTCACACCCCTGCTCAGCCCCCAGGGCTGCACCCCAGCCACCACCAGCAGCTTTTGCAATAAATTGGTTCACTTGGCTGGAGCTGGGGAGCATCACGTGCTGCCTGCCCGGCCCATGGCCAGAGCCAAACCTCACCAGCCAGAACAGCCCCAAACACTCACACGCGGCTCCCGAGAGCCCTGGGCAGGGGGGGACACATCCTGGAGGGTCCGGAGGGGGAGGCCCTGTGTCCTTGCTGACAATGCAGCTAAAAGGGGGTCATTTTGCAGCACTGAGCTCACACGGGGTCCCTTTTCCTTTGGTAAGCAAGGGCACACACTCACCCCTGCAGAGGGGGGTCCCTGCTCCCACCAGCCCCCCGGGAATCACAGAGTTGTGCAGTAATTTGCTGGGGCGACTGGGTCAAAACCAGCCCCGACCCTCTGGAAGAACAAAAAGCAAAAATTGCATTTAAGTAAATTAAAACTGTCTACTACCGAGTAGCTCATTGCAGACAAGGGAGAATATGCAAAAAGCTCTGTTTGAAACCTACTAAATATTACCATGTGCTGTTTATAGGAAACAAATGGGGAAAGGCATGTTGCCTCCATAAAACCCCGCGCATGGCGGGGCTTGGACTGCAGCCCTTCCCCGGCTCTAGGTTATTGAATCCCCACCACTTTCATGTCGTGCCAGGCCTGACCCCTGGACACATACTGTGGAGGGGAAAGTTGACTTGTGGGAATAATCGACATTCCTGGGGAACGATTTAACCTGGCAGGAAAAGAGGCGACTTCCAGCCTTTCACATCTCTGTGCGATACTAGAGATGACAACAGGGGCAACTCACACCCCTGATTAGCCCCCAGGGCTGCACCCCAGCCACCACCAGCAGCTTTTGCAATAAATTGGTTCACTTGGCTGGAGCTGGGGAGCATCACGTGCTGCCTGCCCGGCCCATGGCCAGAGCCAAACCTCACCAGCCAGAACAGCCCCAAACACTCACACGCGGCTCCCGAGAGCCCTGGGCAGGGGGGGACACATCCTGGAGGGTCCGGAGGGGGAGGCCCTGTGTCCTTGCTGACAATGCAGCTAAAAGGGGGTCATTTTGCAGCACTGAGCTCACACGGGGTCCCTTTTCCTTTGGTAAGCAAGGGCACACACTCACCCCTGCAGAGGGGGGTCCCTGCTCCCACCAGCCCCCCGGGAATCACAGAGTTGTGCAGTAATTTGCTGGGGCGACTGGGTCAAAACCAGCCCCGACCCTCTGGAAGAACAAAAAGCAAAAATTGCATTTAAGTAAATTAAAACTGTCTACTACCGAGTAGCTCATTGCAGACAAGGGAGAATATGCAAAAAGCTCTGTTTGAAACCTACTAAATATTACCATGTGCTGTTTATAGGAAACAAATGGGGAAAGGCATGTTGCCTCCATAAAACCCCGCGCATGGCGGGGCTTGGACTGCAGCCCTTCCCCGGCTCTAGGTTATTGAATCCCCACCACTTTCATGTCGTGCCAGGCCTGACCCCTGGACACATACTGTGGAGGGGAAAGTTGACTTGTGGGAATAATCGACATTCCTGGGGAACGATTTAACCTGGCAGGAAAAGAGGCGACTTCCAGCCTTTCACATCTCTGTGCGATACTAGAGATGACAACAGCAACAAGCGGAGGGGGGATGTGGGGTGGGAGTGCTGCTGCAGGGCCCTGGGGGCCCCAGAGCCAGCCCCCTGCCCAGCAGAGCCCCTCCCTGCTCATGCCAGCCCACGACAGCAGCAGATAGACCCTGTGTCACCCAGACCCTGGGTACCAATGCCATATCCTGACCCCATTCCAGGCTCCCTGAGCAATGGGTCATGGGAGCTGTGGTGGCCACAGAGGTGCTTTGCCAGCCCTTGCCCTCTGCAAGTCCTGTCTCCTCATGTGGGTCACTGGACCCTTCTCCCCTGGCTGGTGGGTACAGAGCTCCCAGCCCTGCTCCTGCCATTCAACCCAGGGCAGGCAGCAGCCCTGGGCACTGTCCCCTTGCCAGCCCAGCATTGCCAGCACCCACTGATGGTGCCAGGAGCAGAGCCTGGACAGGACAGGGAATCTCTCCCAGGGGGAAGTGTTTCCAGACTGGTGTCCTCACTGCCGGGGCAGCTCCCACAGCTTTCAGCCAGATGTGCTTGGCTGGGGTGCTGTGCAAAGGCTGTTTCACCAGGGACAGCAGCTCCTCCATGGGGCAGCCTGGCACAACCTGCCTGCAGCTCAGTGAATGTCCCCAAGCTCTGCATGTGTGTCACACTCAGCCCCAGCCCCTCAGGGTGCCCAGCCCTGCTTTCCCAGGTGCCTGTTACATCCATGCATGGAAAAACTTGGCTGCTGGTGGCACCAGGGCCAGGCGAGGGGATGCTGGGGGTGCAGGCCCCAGCCAGGCACAGATCCCTCCCCACACCAGGACTCCCAGCTCTGGACAAGCATCTCCTCATGTTTGGCACCACACAAGTACCAAACAGACCCATTCTCTGCCTGACTAAACCCTGGCAAGTATGGGTACATGGATGCTTTTCTAAATCTTCCTGGGAAGGTCAGGCAGCTTCCAAAATCATTCCCCAAGGCACAGACGTGCTGCAACACCACTACCCTGGCTCAAACATGGTTTCCAAAGCTGGGAATGCCAGCTGGCAGTGGCATCAGGCCAGAGCAGCCCCTTGGCAATGCTCCTTGGCACTCACCCTCCTGCAGCATCCCCTCCCCAGGCCAGGGGACACGAGAGTGGCCCCAGCACACTGCTTGGAGCTCTGCCACGTTTTGGTGGCGTTTGGTATTTCGGGTGAGGGGAAGGAGGCTCCATTGTTCCTCTCCCATTGTTTTGTGTTTCCTAGGCGGGACAGGCACCCTCCTCCCACGCTCTGCCCGGCTGTGGAGCTGATCCAGCCCTTTGAAAGCCAACACTGCACCAAAGGCGTCCGTTAGGAAATGCCGGGAGACACATCCCGGCTCCCAGGCACCGGCACCACATGCGGGGATGAGGGGGGTCCAGGGCAGGGACCCCCCTCAGCTCAGTGTCCCCTTGCCCTGCACCGGCTGGGTCCCTGCTCCTGCCCGGTGCTTCGCCTCTGTACGTGACCGTCTGTGCCAAGCTGTGATGGGAAGGGACAGCACCCGGCGACCGCGCCACAGACACAGGGAAAGGGCTTGCCAGGAGCTGCGCTGCCCCTCGTGCCGGCGCCGTGACCCGCCCGGGACACCGGTGCTCCCGGGCCCGGCCCGGTCCGACGCGCCTCCCCCCGGGCGGGCGGCCAAGGACCGTCCTTTCCGCCCTTCTCCCTGCGGTTTCCCTGCTCTCGGTTTCTCGTTCCGCTCCACACAACGAAACCCCAATAATTAAAACCACCGCAGCTATTGTCCTGCCGGCAGCGGCACCGGCGCCTCCGGAAGCCCCGAGGGATGCGGGAGAGGGACACGGCTCCATCCCAACCGGGATGCGGGAGAGGGACACGGCTCCATCCCAACCGGGATGCGGGAGAGGGACACGGCCCCTACAGCTCTTTTGCACAGGGAACACTGAAGCCATAAGCTCGTTGCCACTCCAGAAAGACAGACCCCAGGGAGCACAGGGTGCAAAGTTACCAAGGGCCAATTAACAAATGCAACCGAATCTCGGGTGTGTTTGCCCAGAGGCAGCTTGGGAAGCTGCTGGTGTTGAGCAGCCTTGGCCCATGACAGGACCTTCAGCTGTGGGCCAGCAGCAGTCAGGCATTCTGATAATAAATGTTTGTTTTCTTTTAAAATAGTTTTGACTGTGACTTCCAGGGAAGGGAGCTGCTGAAACAGTCCACGTTTCCCTGAGCCACAGGGAGCCAAGTTTTCCAAGGGCATCTCCCTCATCTGCCATCCTGGGCAGGAGCAGGACCAGAGCAGATGCCTGGATGGCAGACACTGGGCTGCAGTCAAGGTTTCCAAAGGGTTAAGATAACAGAGAGGAGCAAAATTATTTTAAAATTTAAAACCAATCCCCTCCCCTCACAAAGCAAAGCCCCAGACTTTCATCTCAGCCCCAGGACCCATTGGCTTCTCCCTGCCCATCACGCGTGGGCAGCTGAGACATGGGATCTCACTTGGGGGAAAGCACTGGCCAGAACAATGTCTCTTCTTCCAGCAAAAAAATACATTGATTTTCTTTTAATTACTGCTAGTGCTGACATCCAAGACCTCTGAGAGAAGCTGCCGGGCACACGGCCGGCCCTGCCCCAGGCTGTGGTTCCACATGCTTGCCCTGCTGCCAGGCAGGGAGCTCCAGGGAGCTCCCCACAGCCACCCCCTGCCCTGGCTGGAGCCAGCATCTGCCCTGGGGCTGGCACTGGCACCACGGCCTCTTGCCCAAGCTCCCCAGCCCTTATTGCTCCCCCTGGCCCCGCAGCGGTGAGCCATTGCTGGGAACTGCTTGAGCAAGATGCCACCGAGGAGCCGGCAGGATGTCCCCTGTGGAGAGAAACCCAGCGGCTTCCTCGAGCACAGAGCACCAAAACAACCCGGCAGGACCTCTGCCTGCCCGGCACAGAGGAGCCTGCAGGGGAACAAAGAGGGAGCGGGGGCTGCCGTGGGTGTCAGCGTCTGTCCAGGCTCCAGTATCCCCATGCCCAGCTCTCCCGCATCCCCACAGGCTCCAGCACCCCCTTTCCCCAGGCTCCAGCAACGCTTTGCTCTACCCTCCTGCATCCCTCGAGCTTCAGCATCCCTGCCAGGCAGGGTGCAGGGACCAGTGCCATGGGTGCTGGCTGGCCAGGAGCTGGGAAGCAGAGCGTTAACCGGGGCAGCCGGGCCAGGGAGCGGAGCCGAGGAATGAGGAAGCTGAGGAGCGGGTACCCAGAGTGGAAAGGGCTTGGCACGGGCTGTGGAAAATGGAGGCCTAGAGAGATGTGACAGCAGGCTGGCCTGGCTGGGAGCACCACACAGGCGTGTTTAAGCCTTCAAGCCTGCCATTGTTCTCCCCTAATTATTCCCACTCCCTGAGTATTACACCCCATAATTCAGGAAAGCTGAGTAATGGAAGAAACAACAGCAATTTTAATCTCTCAGTACCGGTGGTCTCTACCAAAAAAATGCTTTCAAGAGCTCTGCGGTTGTGACTTCCTCGGCTTGGTGGGCAGCGGCGGGGAGGGAGAGCACGGCCACCAGCCCCTGGTGCTCAGCTGAGACCAGAGGGAAGGAGGGGAGCGGGGCCAGGACCTTCCTCCAGGTGATGGGAGAGGAGCAGGAGGAACACGCTGGGTGCCGGGAGCATCCCTGCCAGGTACCACGGGAGCCCCACACCAGGGTGGCTGTGGGGTTGGCCAGCTGGGGGTGAGGGGCAGCCCCTTGCTCCCCCCTGCACCAGGGAGCCCAGGGCAGGGCAGGGGAGGACCAGAGCCAGGCACAGCACCAGCCCTGCACCCTCTTCTGCTCTCTGTTAGAGCAGAGAAGAGAACGGGGCATCAGATTTTGGTCAAAACAATCTTTCTAAATGGGAACTGGCTTTTGAAAAACAAAATCCTGCTCTCCCTAGAACTGCTCTTTCCTTTCAACAAAAGCCACCACAGGTTTGTTCCCTGAGCAGCAAGCTTGAGGCAAACACACTCCCACTTCTGTGAGGAATGAGAGTGGGAGTCAGAACCAGCAGCTCCCAGGGGCTATGGAGGAGCCATGTGGGCAGGAGGGACCCCAGTCCTGCCCCCTCCAGCACACTCAGCCAGATCCAGACACCTGCACCTTCCCCCTGCTCCCACCACAGCTCTGAGCATGGGGGCAGGGAACAGTGGGTTAAACCAAGCCCCCCAATTCACTCTGCTTCACTTGCCCATCAGTTCTGGGGAGCAGGGAGGAAGCTCCACTGCACTGCCCCACTGGGGAACAAAGCACCATGCACAGGAACCAGACATCCCTTGGGAGAGGGTTCTATGATCTGCCAGCCTCCCACAAGCTGCTGGCAACAGCCTTGTCCCTCCATCCCTCCCTGCTCCTCAGCTCCAACCTATAGCAAAGGCACCAAGACAAGCCTAGGTCTGCCCTGCCCTGGCATTCTGCAGACCCAGCAGCTGACAAGTTACACCAATGATTTTCCCTCCTGATTGAAATCTCAGCAATAGCAACACTCAGGCCAAATCAACAGCAAATGAAGATCCAGGCAGTGGCAGGAACCCATTGCAGCCCATGGTGAGGGTCACACCAGGAGCCAAGGGGATGGAGCCAGTGGTTTTGAGACACAGTTTAACATCACTTCTCAGCAGATGACCTACAGTTTCAACTACACAATGCTCAGCTCCCCGTTCCATTTAGCAAGGCTTTTGCTGGAGGTCACATCCTTGCCTCAGGTACAAGCTGGGGTGAGGGCTCTGTCTGCAGCATCCTCAGAGCCACGGGACAAGGAACCAGCCCTGGGGGACAGGTCACCCTGCAGCCACCATCAGCATTTCCCCTAATGATACAGCTCAACATCTCAACCTGCTGTAGCCTTGAATGCTGCCCCTTGGCATGTCCCAAAGGTACCCAGGCAGCAGAGGGGAGGTGGGCTGGGGTGGCCCAAAGGTGGCTGTGCTGGCGGCAGCGGGACGCGCTGCCTCTGTGTGGTCTGCAGCCATCTGGATGTACTTACAGCAATACTGCAGCAATTGCTAAAAGATCAAAAATCTTCAGGCCAACCTTGATTCCCATTGCATTTTTTGCATTTTTGAGGACTCGAGTCTAAAACCTGACAGCAGGGAGGGGTGTTGCCTGCACAGCCTGGGAGTGCTTGGCATGGTGCTGCCAGACTCCAAGGGTGAGAGCCAGGCTGCCCCAGCTGCAAGACCCCAGGGAATGATCCCAAGGGCTCTGTTGGGCCCTGTGTACCTGGCACATGGATCCAGCCCTGTTTCTGCTGGGCAGGGCCAGGATCCCTGTTGAGACCCTGCTACACCCCTGGGGCTCCTGCTTGAAGCAACAGGAGGGGCATTCCAGGCCTTCCCATCCCTGAGGCCAGGGAAGATGCCAAGAAGCCATCAACAGCCACGCCTGCCCCCAGCAGTGTCCCACTCCCAGTCAGCTGCACCCACCTTGGGGGCTCTGAGCCCCTCCAAAGCTCAGCTGGAAACAGTGACCAAGCAGCCCTGCCTGCCTGGGAGGATGTTATCCCAGTGAGGGCCAAGTGATGCTGATTTCCTGGCCAGGAGCCTGCGCTGGTGAATGCTAAAGTTTGAATATCTGGGTGTCAGGTGCCCTGTGGCACAGCTGGACCTGCTCCCATAGAGTCCTTCACTCATCCCTGCACCCCAGGTGGCTCTGACTCACCTCAGCACAACATTCCCCCACTGCTCCTGTCCCCACCACCCCTCTCAGAAAAAGGGGGAACAAAGCAACCACACCACCAGCACCCACCTGTCTATGGGGGACATCCAGCTCTGGGACTGAGGGCTGAAGCTGCCACATCTCTGAGCCAGCACTGGGAAGAGGAAAGGACACACATCAGGGTGCTGGTTTCAAAAGAACCTCATGTCTGTATCAGCAGAAAGCCATTACCAACCACCTTTAATCCAGCAAGGCTGGGGTGGGCACATCCCACAGGGACACAGGCTGAGCCCCAGCCACCTGGGTGCTGCAGCCCAGCCCAGTCAGCCAGCGAGCTCCCAGCTTTGTTATTGTACCAGTAGATCAAGGACAAAACCCTCTCCCCTCCACAGTTCCCCCACCTGGCCTCAGGTGTCTGCAGAAGAGCCTCCATGTTGATTTTGGGCAGGGATAACAGCCAAGCTCTGCTGGCTGCTGAACTGCCCTACCTGAGGTCAGCACTTGGGAAGGTCCCCACAGAACACCCAGGTTTGGGAATGGGGTGGTGGGTGCTGCGTAGCCAGGAGCAGGGTCTGGAGGCAGGCAGTGCTGGGATGTACCCCCACTTGGGCACAGCTCCCAGCACAGGAGGGTCCTCAGCTCCTGCCCTGGGCTGTCCTTTAGGGGAACCAGCCAGACCCTCACACCCAGGACCCCCCACTCAGTCCTGCTCTGCAGCCTGGTGCCCAGCTGTGTTCTCCACACAAACACTTCCCAGGACCTGTCCCAGCTCCTCAGCCCAACGAGACCCCAGCAGCAATACCCCCACCTTACCCAGAGGCAGCAGCTCCAGCCAAGCAGCCCACTCCCAGCTGCGATTTTGGCCCCTTATATAGGGCAGGTGTGGGCAGGGCAGCCCCAGCTGTGTCCGGCTGCTGCCTGGGCTGGCCCTGCCGCCCCCGGCCCCGCCGCCCCCGGCCCCGCCCCCGACGCGCTGCACCCAGGATCCCTGCACCCCTGGATCCCTGCACCCCAGGATCCCTGCACCCCAGGATCCCTGCACCCCAGGAGCCCTGCACCCCAGGATCCCTGCACCCCAGGATCCCTGCACCCCAGGAGCGCTGCCAACACCCCGCACTGGCGCCCTGCACCAACCCGTGTCTTCATGTACCGGACACAGGGGACGGAGATTTTATCCCTGGGCAAAGAAACGGTTAAACACCCTCCTCCTCTTCCTCCCCAGCGCTCACCCCTGGGATTGCATTCCCAGTCTGTCCCAGCGGTGGTGGGCATTTCCAGTCTGGCGTCCCGGCAGCGGCCGGTCCCGCCCGTGGCACCGCAGCGCCGTGACACTCACACGGAGCTCTGAGCCAGCGCGGCACGGGCTGCGGGTCCGGCTGCTCCCACGCGAGACAAGCTGAACGTGGTCTGGGCAGCCGGAGCAGCTGGCTCGGCGGGCACAGCACCGTGCCATGGTGTGCTGAGCCACGCGGGACCCCAGGGCACGGCAAAGGTGCCAGCCCCCGTGCCCGGACACGCTGGCACTGCCCTCCGCACGCACACACAGCCCCGGCACAAAAGCTGCTCCGAGAGGTGCAGCCCCGGGAATTAACGGGTCCCCACGGAGGGGGCGAGGGGG
>NW_009953199.1:439831-442254 GCF_000747805.2 Chaetura pelagica | reverse complement strand
CGGGGGGCCACAGCTGGTGCCCAGGGAGGGGGTCCCAGCACCACAGACCTGCTGACAGCCTCAACAATAGTGAGGCTGATAAAAATCATAAAGCAACAAGTGCACTTCCTCTTCCTGGAGTGCCCAGCCTAGTGCTGGGGGGCCTGGGGCAGCCCAGCTGCGGGGTGCTAGGAGCCTGGAGCCCACCAGGACCTGGGCTCTGTTGCCCCTGCTCTGCCAGCCAGACCTCCACAGGGAATGACCCCCATAAAATGAAGCAGCAGCTGTTTGGTGGATAATAAACTGTTATTTCTTTTCCCTTTTTTACAACTAGTTTACTGCATAACTGTTCCAGCAGCCCAGCAAAGCACCAGGAGCAGCAGCCTCCCAGCCTCATACTGCATGCTCCAGGTGGGCTGTGGGACCACCGGGGCAGCTCCTGGATGTGTTGCAGGACCCTGCCCTGGTCCTATAGGATGGGTCCCCAGCCTCCCTGGGAGCAGCACTCTCCCTGGTCCCTGGGGCAGGAATGGTGCAGGAAGGAGGGATGCAAGTTGGGAGGGTGACGGCAGCCAGGAAAGTCTGCTCTTGTCCAGAGCCACCCCACTCCAGGGACCTCTGGGTGCTGTGGGGTGACCCCTGGAAGCAGCCCCTGGGACACAGGGACATTGACGACCCCCAGCTCGGGAGGTGGATTTACTAGCTTGTAGCCAGGGGTGTTTATGGTGGACTGGAACACACGCCCCCAGCACAGGATGAATTTACAATGTGCCAACGAGTGGATTTATTCCTGCCCCACGAGGGTGAATTAAACAAGGCAGCCAGGGAAAGGCTGGAGGAGCAGAAGTGCTCAGGGAGGAGAGCAGCAGGGGCATGTGGGGCACAGCAGGGACAGTGCCTGGCTCTGGCTGTGCCATCCCCATCACCTCGAGCCACAGCGAACTCTGGGGCTGCCACGTCCCCTCCAGTGCTCCCACCAAACTGCTGCCTGAGGAGAAGTGCACCCATCCACTCCTCAGGGCTGTGCCTTTTCCGAGCAGGTTTCCTGGGCCGCCAGCTCCCACCGGGGCTGGCTCGGCAGGAAAGGAGCCGTGGAAATGGTAGGTGAGTGCAGTTTTTCCATGCATATGTATATAGGAGCCGAGTCTGCTGCCAAAGTAAATACAACCCTTCCCTTTCCAAAAATGTCCTCCAGGAATTGTAAAGGATCCTGGAGCAAGAATTCTGTCTGAGATCCTTTACGCTTTCCACCGGGGAAGGGTGTAAACCCACTGGGGTTCAGCTCTAGCAAAGTCAACGTGCTGAGAGTGTTTTTTTTATGACGTGCACCAAGGGCGCTGGGAGCTGGAGCCACGGCCATGTGTACCCCGGGCAGGGCTTACACAGAAAAACAATCCCAGTAAAGAGCTTTATAGCCACCGAGGAATGTGGAACCTCCACCAGCCCGGCCGAAGCTTGCAAAGCTAATTGCTTTGGGTTGTTGGTTGGTGGGGGGGGGGGGGGGCGTCGAGTCTCTGTGGTTGCTGCCTCAGAGGGTCCCAGCTGCCCTTGTGGTTCATTAGGATGCTGAACAGGGAACTAGAGATGCTTTTAGAAGGCTGAAGCGGTTGTGGGTCAGGGCAGGAGCTCCGTGGTTGCAGCCCTGCCTTCTCCCCTTACAGCCAGGGACCCTTCCTGCCCCACCACGGTCCAGCTCAGAGCCAATGTGACATTAGTGGCCACGGTGTCCCCATGGCTGCTGGTGATGCAGAGCCAGGTGTTGTCCCTGAGCCTGGCCGGGATGTTTCCTGCAAGCTGACCTACTAGGACCTGTCCCCAGCCCAGCTGAAGCCCTGGGGCAGACACACAGGGGATGCTTTCAGGAGGCAAAGAATCCTCATGTCTCCCAGCAGTCAGCTGCGGTGGCTGCTGGAACCAGCACCTCTCCAGGGTGCTGTGCCCATGGCTGCTCCCTGCCAGGCCCCGGCTGGCCACTGTGTTTTCTTTACTGATCTTTTCTTGCTCATTTAAGTGACTTTGGAAAATGGGATTTTGGCTCTTAAATCGTTCAGGGGCTTTTGAAAATTTGACTCTAAATATTTTCCGAAGTGCATTTGTATGAAGTAATTCTCTCCAACCTCCCACAGTGGTAGTCAGATTGCATTTAATCCATCACTGAATGTTCCCGAAGGCTGGGATCTGGCACCGCGCTCCACACGGAGCCGCGGCTCGTCCCGCCGCGCTGCCCGGCCCCTGCCCGGGGCACCTCACCCACCTGTCCCAGCAGCAGAGCTGGGGATGCACCCCAGGCCCCAGCCCTGCCCTCAGCACAGCCCGGCCAGCAAACTGGGCAAGCACGGCAACGTGTCCCAGCACACGCTGGCTCAGCCTCCCCTGCTGTGGGGACAACGTGGGACATGGCACGACGAGGCTTAGCTCAGCAGAAGCTGCAGGTCCCTGGCTAG
>NW_009953199.1:439399-439786 GCF_000747805.2 Chaetura pelagica | reverse complement strand
AGCACCAAGGGCTGGCTTTCACGGCACAATTATCCGTCTTGTGGAAACATGGAAATGATATTCCAATGCACAGGGCTGATTTGATTACGTCTGTGACCCACCAAAATTAAGTTAAGGCATTTTTCGCCTTAGATTGAATTATTTCCCCTCCCTCTCCTTCGTTTCTCCTGTGTGGAGAAGCAGGATGGCTGGGATGGGGATGTGGGGGGGGAGGGAGCAGTGAACCTGGGACACTGAGCAGCCCCTGGGTGCAGCAGTGCCCTCGCACCCAGGCTGGGGACATCGCCAGCTTGCTCACAGCTGCTGGCACGGTGACCCCCATGCCAGCCTTTAAGGTAGCTTCTCTGGTCTTTCTGGAAGGCTGGGGCCACCATGGAGCCCTCGGGC
>NW_009953199.1:438921-439159 GCF_000747805.2 Chaetura pelagica | reverse complement strand
CAGGAATGCTCGTCCCCCGTGCCACACGTGCTCTGTTTCTGATGGCACCGTGGGGACACTCTAAGCATGACAGGACTGTCCATGGTGCTCTGGCACAGCTGGGCAGGGGGAAGGAGCCAGTGCGTGGACAGGTGGGAGGGCATCCAGGGTGGCATGTCCGGGGTGGCATGGACAGGGTGGCATAGACAGGGTGGCATGGACAGGGTGGCATGGACAGGGTGGCATGGCCAGGGGGGCA
>NW_009953199.1:430920-436824 GCF_000747805.2 Chaetura pelagica | reverse complement strand
CTGGCAGCCCCGCTCACCTGGCAGCCCCGCTCACCTGGCCGCCTCCCGCGGGCGCCCCGGGCTCGGACGAGAGAAAATCGCTTTAATTTCTCAGTCACGAGTCCCGGTCATTCTGATTCTTTTTCCCCACGCAGAGGGGAATATTGCACGGGTGCTTCCAAGCCCCTCTTCCCAGGCGAGTTCCGAGCCTGCATGCTTCTCCTTAGTTCTTTTCCCCTTTTGTCATCCTTGCTTTTTTTCCCTGACCCACTTTAATCGCCGTTCCCACGAGCTGGGCTCGGGTTTGGTTCGGGTTCGGGTACCCGACTTCCCGAGCTGTACGTGAATGCTTAGACTTTTCTTTCCACTCTTACAAAATATGTTTGTGAGAACAAAAGTGCATTGGGGAAAGTGGTGTGACCTTTGGGACGGCCACTGCTGGCCCACTGGCGCAGCCTGATGCCCTGCTCTCTCCAGGATCTTTTTCCCTCCCGTGGCTGCACCCACCAACATCAGCACCCACCCTGGGTACCGGCAGGATCAGGGCAGGTCTCCACTGCTCCTTCCACCTTGGGAAATATAAGGTGCTTATTTTATTTGGGGTTTTTTTTTTGGTTTTGTGTGTTGGTTTTTGTTTTTTTGTTTAAGAGGATTGTTGTTAATTGGCCCCTGATCTACCAAGTTCCCCGGCTTTGACTGTTCCCAATAAGCCAGGAAAGATCCCCCCTGTACGGTAGCCCCAGGCAAGGCAATAACCTACCGGAGATATTTTCTCATCTATGGGCAGCTTTGCTATAAGGAACATGTTTAATAAATCATAAGGCCGGTGAATTCCTGGGATTTTTATTGCTTCTGTAAAAATGCATTTTGATCCAGGGACACTGGGAAACAAAGCTGCTCCTTGCAGGGCTGGATCCTAGGAATTTAGGACAAGGAGCTGGCGGCAGGGCCGGCGGCTGCCACCCCCTGGGCTGGGCAGTGCTGTGGTGGGCGGTGGGAGATGAGGGATCTGGGACCATCCCCAGCCAAGCTTGGATTTTCTGCCTCTTTGAGGGGTTGAACAGAAACGGGGTGCCCGGAGCCCCGTCTTGGCTTCCCTGGCGCTGCCGGGGCTGCGGACACGACCGAATGCCCAGAGCAGAAGCAGCGACGCCAGGGGAAACATCCCTGCTGGAAACCCAGCCAGGCTGCGCCAGGCTTCCCATTACATTTTTCCTCCTCTCCCTCTTGCAAACCAAACTGCTGAAAACTAGGAAAGATTCTGGCAGGAAGAACCACCCAGTTTCCATCAGACGGGCTGACCCGACCCCCCGGCAGCCCATTGCCCCGGCGCTGGGGCAGAGCAACGGCAGTGGAGTTATTGTCTTGATTTGTGTGCTGCAATCTGAGAACAGGCACTTAGGGCTGGGAGCGGAGCTGAAACGTGAAAGGCACATGGAGATGTGAACCTGGGAGCTGTCAGGAGCTAGTGGGATTTTGGAAAACACGAGTACCGTGGCTGGGGGAGTGGGCTACAGCTTGAAGTGGTGGAGGGTCCGACCCTGCACTGCTCACACCAAGAGCCCAGGCTGCCCGGGCTGCCCTGCAGAAGCAGTGTTTTGGTGATTGGGATTTGTCCCTGTCTCCCGCCATGCCTTTGTTTTAGGCTGTGCGGAGCCTGGCCGCAATAGCAGAGGCAGGGAGGGAGCTTTTCTTTGTACGGGGAAGCATTTAAATTCTTTACAGTGATTCATATATTCCATTCATATGAAACGCAGCCCTGTGCAGTGTGAATGGGGACTGCTGGGGGATTTTTTTTTTAAAGGCAATAAGCCCTAGAAGTGTCAAAAGTTATTCACACCTTGGTTGGAGGGTCCGACCCTGCACTGCTGGCACCAAGAGCCCAGGCTGCCCGGGCTGCCCTGCAGAAGCAGTGTTTTGGTGATTGGGATTTGTCCCTGTCTCCCGCCATGCCTTTGTTTTAGGCTGTGCGGAGCCTGGCCGCAATAGCAGAGGCAGGGAGGGAGCTTTTCTTTGTACGGGGAAGCATTTAAATTCTTTACAGTGATTCATATATTCCATTCATATGAAACGCAGCCCTGTGCAGTGTGAATGGGGACTGCTGGGGGATTTTTTTTTTAAAGGCAATAAGCCCTAGAAGTGTCAAAAGTTATTCACACCTTGGTGAAATCAAAGATATTTCTGTCCGTGGCTCTTGGCAGGGGCTCAGCACAGCTCGCCTTGCCTTGGGTTTTTGGTTTCCCACTCGGATACTCGGTTCCCCTCTGCGGGGGGAGCCTGGGGCAGCCTCTTGCTCCCACTGCCCAGCACACTGGAAGTGTTTCTTGGTGTTTTCTCAGGGGCCAGAGGCACCTGGTGTGGCTGTGCCCAGGGATCAGGGGGTGGCCCCAGCGCTCAGCCCCACAGGGATTTGGTCCTCTGTGGGTCACGCACCCAGAAAGCTGCATGGGAAGGTGAAGCGGTGGGTGAGCTGCTGTCCCTCACCTCTCATAGCTCCTGGAGTGGTCAGCAAGGCTGCAGCTAAAGCAGCCCACCTGCTCCCTGCCCCCTGTCTGCCCCGTCACGGGGGCTGCATGCCAGCCCAGTGAAGGGCTGGGCTGTGGGACCATTCCTGCCTCGAGAAGCTGCCAAGTCCCTGCTGGGGAGCCTTATTTTGGGGGCTATCAGGCAGAGTGGCTGGGAGCCGTGAGGGCAGGGGCATCATCCCCCTGCCAGATGCCCCCAGATGAGGGGCCAGCACCCACGGGGGGGCTCTGTGCTCTGCCAGCCACTCCGGGATGCTTTGAGTCGCTGTAAATCCTCTTTGAAGGAACCGGGAAGACAGTTTTATGGCTGCTGGGGAGGAAGATTAGCAGGGTGTTGTTTTCAGAGCAGTTCCATCACGGGACACGGGCGCTGCGTGGTGCATCCCAGGGCCGGGCTGCCGGCGGGCGGTGTCAGCCTTTCCTGGGAAGGTGGAGACAAAAATGCAAGGATTTAATGTTCTGGCTCTTCTTGGGATCTGAGATGTGAGTGACAAAGCTGCCTCTGCCAGGGTCCTGGGCCCCATGTGTCCCCTCTCTGCTGGTGCAGCAGCCGAGCTCCTAGTGGGGGAACGATGGATTGAGGGCATTTGGGCAACGGCACCTGTGAAAGGCATTAGCCCTTGGCCCTTCCCAGCCTCACACACTCCCTGCCCTTTTCTCCTATTTCAGCTTGTCCACAGCCTGGGAAGAAGCAGAGTTTCCATTCCCCTGTGCTAAAGAAAATGTCTGTGACAATAAAATCTGATAGTTTAGGAGGGGGAGGGATAAAAAGACACCGAACTGTATTTGTCTTCCTCCAGTGTCTCCCTCTCAGCCCTGTCCTTCAGCTCTGCTGGGCATGCGCTGGCTCTGAGCCTCCCTGGTCCTCCACGTGCTCAGTCACCGGCTAATTAGATATGCTAATTAACTGCCTTAACAAAGGTGGAGGGGGAGATTGACTCGTGCCCACTGCCTCCTTTGCACTCGGGGGTTCCCTGTGCTGCATATTTTGGGGAGAGAGACTGGGTGCTCTGGAAAGCTGTCTGTGTCCCAGAGCAGTTCTGTGGGAGCAGAGCCCTCGGGGACAGCAGGAGAAGCTGGAGGTGACACCCCAGGCTGCTCTGGTCTGTCCCTTCTCAGTCAGGACTCACTTGCCCCTGCCTGGCAACTTGGGTGCCAGCACAGACACCATCGACCGCTTTTCCTTTTCCTCGAGTTTCCATTCGGGAGCCACATCCCCTGGTGGCTGCAGGAGGTTCCCGCTGCACCCCCAGCCCCTTCCCGCCCAGCGCTCCCCGGTGTCAGCTGAGTTCACGGAGCAAAGCTGCACCGCGCAGGCAGAAACTGCAGCCAAAATGTGCAGAGCAGCCGGGTCCCGGATCCACGACCTTCCCTGGGGCTGACCCCGTCCCTCTGGCCCATCTGGAGATGTTTGTCCTCAGAGGCTCTTCCAGGAGCCTCTGTCCAGGACAGGGCTTGGCAAGGAGCAGCCAGGGAGGACAGTGATCTCCGTGTCCACCTGCTGTGGATGCAGAGCGATGGGGGCCAAGGCTTTGCCACCTTGGATGTTCTGCACCAAAGGACTGAGTCTCTATTTGTTACACTGAGGTGCAGTGCTCCCACCACCAGCTCTGCCTTCCCTGGGCAGGATGTGGCCCCAGGAACTCCCCCAAACCAGCAAAGACCTGCAAACCTGAGCAGCTCAGCAGTGGGACCCTGGGATCTGGCAGTGCTGCCTGTGCTGCCCTGCAGATCCCTCCGGCCGTCGCCGAGAGCCTCTTTATTGTTCATGCAGAGGGTTTAGTTTCACTGCTGCCTTCCAAGTTCCCAGGGATCTAAATTCTAAAGCAGGGTCTCGTAAAGAGCCCTGTCCAGATGGATGAGATGATATTGCTGGTATCAGATGAGATCTGTCCCCTGTCTTTATCCACAGACAATGCAGCAGTGGGAGCAAACAAGGATACAGCCTTTCTTTGGAGGCCCATTAGCCAAATAAGAGCCTGCTCTTTGTTTTGTACCGAAACCCAAGACCCCGTGGTCAGACCACCTCACATAACTGCCCTGATGCCCACAGCCACGTGAGGATCTACCCCTTTCACTGCAAAATCCCAGGCAGGGGTCACTGCAGGAAGGGCAGGATGATGGATCTTGATGCTGCCACGGGCATGGAGCATTGCTTGGGGATGAACCTCCCACCTGCACAAGGTGGAATTTGCTCTGGTTGTTCCCCATCTTTCAGGGACAGCTGAGTGAGCCCCTTCAGGCACAGCCCGGGGCTGCCTGGAGCAGCCGAGGCCACTCTGTGCACAACGTTCCCGGAGATGCTTAAAGCCTGTGGCCAATTCACCTGCTTTCAGATTTCATTACAAGTCCTAAAATTCAGCCCAGGTTTGTTTTAAGAAGTTACCAGGGGCTGAGAGAGCCTGGGACTGATTTATGGCTTCCCATCAAAATCATGTGGTTTTACCACGAAACTTGGAAGCTCTGGCTGCATTTTTTCTTTGGAGATTTTTGGCTTTGCTCCAGGCTCGGCTCTGAGGGGTGAGAGTGTGAATCCAGGGTGTGCATCAGGGCTGGAGCACTGGAGAGCTGCGAGTGACACAGAGGAGATGAGGATCTCTGCAGGGAGAGTATTTAATGTCAGGACAACACAGCCATCTTTCCAGGGAAGCAGTGATAAGGCGCCGGGAGCCTTGGCACGGAGAGGAGCTGCAGCAGCTCCTTTGCTTTCCGTGTGGCTTTAATTTCAACACTTGCCACTTATCACCCCTGTGTCCTGCTCACTGCTCCACAGCTCAGTGGCAGCCAGGTCCCCGCCTGCGTGCCCTGGGGCCCTGCTCCAGTGCCCACGGGAGTTAAACATGTGGGTGTTTGCCAGAGGAGCATATTTCCAGCCTCAAACATGCATTGTCAATGACTGCAGGAAGGTATTTCTCAGCTGCTCCAGTGTCCTGTAAGCCAGCCAGCCAGCCCGGAGAAACAAGCTACTTTTATTGGTATTTCTTCATATTTCCTGATATTGCCAGTCTGGCGCTCACAGCCCACGGGCAGATCCCCGCAGGTCCCGGGTTTGGATTACAGCAGTGATACTTTTGTCTTTTCTTTGCCTTTAATTTCAGATGCTTTGGGCCCTGGAGGGGTCAGGCTGAAACCGGCCTGCTGCAGTGGGGTGGGCAGAGATTGCAGCCCCTGGGGCGAGCAGCCCCCAGACCATGCCAGGGTGGGCGATGGGGGGCTGGGGCAGGCCCTGCCACAGTGGAAGGGGGTCCCGTAGCTCAGGGACCTCTGAGGGTCATGCTGGGGGAGCCTCGTCTGCCGGCTCGTGGAGGATGCACGAACAGACGAGGCTCGTGTTATGTAAAGAACAAGGTCAGGGCTGGGAGCGGCTCCCGCCACGAGCGGGGGGCACGGCCCGCCCGAC
>NW_009953199.1:428569-430275 GCF_000747805.2 Chaetura pelagica | reverse complement strand
CAGATGAGCTGGGACACCCGCTCGCCCGGGGACAGCGGCTCTGCAGCCCTGGCTCTCCAGGCATCCAGCTGGGAGATGCTGGAGCAACTGTCCTGGTCACAGCTGGGTGTGGGACTCCAGCAGCCGCCCCCTTGCATCCTGTGCTCCCAAGGGACGTGGGAACTCAGGTGTCTTTGTCCCCAAAGATCAGGCAAATGCCAGTGTGGCTGTTTCCCAGCTCAGTGCCCATAAGCTGCAGGGCTGTAACATCCTGCATGGAGGGGACAGGGTGACACAAACTGCCTGTCTGAGTCCCTTGAATGGTGGCAGCTGGTCCAGAGATGAGAGCTGGCCTGAAACACAAGCAGACTTGCTGAGGCGACAGGTTGGAAATAAATTATGAGAGTTTTGGGGCAGGGGGTACCTGGTCAGGGCTGGGTGCCAGGGGCTGGCAGCTTGTGCTTCTGCCCTGCACATGAAGGTGTGAGGACCAGGGCCATGGGAGAAGAAAACCTCTGTTTGTGGGGCTGCTGGAGGCACTGCAGGGTCACCTTCCCAATGGCAAGACCCCTCCAGGGCCAGCAGTCATGGGAACTTTTGGCATGGGATGGGGTTTGCTCCCTGGGATCCATTCCCTACTGGAGGAACAGCCCCAAGATCCCATCTGCAGGGCAGCCTGACTGGGAAGGGGCTTAACTTTCCTCCCTTCAGCCATTTCTGCTCTTGCTACCTCCCAGGACAGGGCCCAGGCGGGTACTGCCTGTAACACGTCCTCTTAGGATGCAAACAGGCACTCATGACCTTGGGCGCTTCCCCAAAGACCTCAGGGGTCCTGCCAATGCAGGCGTGGGGTGTGACCCCATGGGAGTTAGAAACAGAAGGCAGCTGATGGGTCCCTCTGCCTGGTCCCAGTGCTGGGCTGGAACCCCTCCCTGGGCTGGGCTGGCTCCCTGGGGAGGCGCCAGCGCTGCCCGCGAGGCTCGTGTGCTGGAAATCCGCCCCCCCCGGCTGGTGGGCTCTGTGCCTGCTGGCGAGATGCTGGGGATGAGCGGAGGAGGATTAGAGGGTTTAGCAGGTGTCAAACCTCATCTTTCATCCCACTGTGGGGAACTCCACGGCTCATTCTTTCCTTGTCCTGCACAAGCCCGGCTGGAGCCGGGGCTGCCCCTGCCTTAGTGCTGGCAGTTTTGGTGAGGCACCCAGGCAGGAGAGGTCAGCAGTTCCCCGGCACAACCGGGCTTGGCAGGGGTGCCCAGGGAGCTGTGAGCTGGGCAGGCGTGTTTGCTGGGGTGAGAGTGAGAGTGCAGGGCTGGGTGTGCTGTTTGCTTTGGTTAAATTGAGTTTTTTTCCGGGAAATTGAGGGGTGCGGGTGGGCCTCCAGACAAGGGGCTTTTGTGAGCCGGGCTGCAAGCCCGTCCCCTTTTGTGGTTTGGCTTTTTTGGATGATACAATTTGTTATTCCAGGAACTACCCAGTGAATGGACCCCATTAGCTGAGACCCTGAAATGGCTGCAGCTGGTGGTGACTTTGTCTGCACCCACCTTGAGGCTGGGTCACCACAGTCTCTGCCCCTGGAGGTTGCCTGGGGGTGATGGGGACCCTGGAGGCTGGGGGCCTCCATCCCCCCGTGCTGGCTGTGGGGCCGTGGCTGTGCTGATGGGGCATCTCAGGGGATCAGTGTGGGCTGGGAAAGCCCGTGGGTCAGGCAGGAGGCGGCGGGGCTGCTG
>NW_009953199.1:427194-428117 GCF_000747805.2 Chaetura pelagica | reverse complement strand
TGCTGAGCCCCGCCGGGGGCCGGGCGCTTCAGCTGGAGCATCCTTGGCCTGCTCGGCGCTGCCTCCTGCCGCGGGAGGATGCTGCTGGCTCTGTTTGTCTTGGCTCCGTTTGGCTTTTTCCTGCATGCAGCCGCTGGAGCTGGGCAGGAGCCAGGGGGGTTATAAATAAAAGCATCGGACACCTCTCTGGGTGGTGCTGAAAGCTCCTGAAATAGTCGCCGCGCGTGGCTGGGATGTTGGCAGAGGCAGCTCCTGGGTGGGTGGGTGCAGGGACCCCCACTCCCATCCTGGCTCTCCACGCACAACAGCCCCTGAGCTGGGTGAGCACCCACCATTCCCGCAGCACCAGGATGGGCTGCCCTGGCCAGGTGGGATGTGTCCCTGCTTCCAGCGGCCCCAATGGGACGTGTTCCCCGGGTCTGGCTGTCACCTGGCTGTGCTGGGTCTGCTGCAGGGGCTGGTGTCTGTGGAAACTGCCCTGGGATTGCAGGCACATGGTGCTGTGGGAAAGGGGATCAGTGCTGGCAGGGACCTGCTGTGGGTCCAGCTGCTCAGCAGGGCATCACATGCCCAGGGCTGGAACCACGTCAGGCTGTGCAGAAGCAGGGGGGGGATGACCAGGGTTTGTGGGCACCAGGGTCTGGCCAAGGCAGGGGGTCCAGGGCCCCATGAAACAGATTAAATGAGATACTCGATTGCGCTGGAAATCAGGAGCCTGCTAACAAGATTGTGGCTTTGGGCAGCGGCACGTTGGCATTCCTTGGGGTTGGAAGCTCTTTGTTTATGACAGAGATGGTGCACGTGGGAAGGGCGAGTGGCTCCTGCTCCCCCCCAGGCCATGGCACCCGGCTGGCCGGGACTGGGAATGCTGGGCGGGGGGAGCGGAGCTGCCTGCAGGACTCGCTGCCGCCTCCGCCACCAGG
>NW_009953199.1:426625-427016 GCF_000747805.2 Chaetura pelagica | reverse complement strand
GGGCCACCGCCGGCCCGACGGCGGGAGCGGGGTTTGTGGTAGCGTCTTGTCAGAGTTTCCACTGAACACCTCAGGCTTGCTGGGATCTCGCGTCGGCTCACATAAATTAAATTAAATAAACTGAAATGCTGCCTGCGAGCGCCGCAGCTCCAGCCCGCGCCGGGGCGTGAATACGCGTGTGCAGCTCCGCGCCAGAAACGCTCCGTCGTGGTGCGTGGCCCCGGGGGAGCAGGGCATGGGGATAGGATGGGACAGGAACAGGGACAGGGATGGGATGACGAGAAGTATGGGGGTGGAATGGGGATAAGAACGGGGATGGGATGGGAATAATGTTGGGGATGGGATGGGGTGCTTGGAGCAGCGGGACGGGAAAGGGTCAGGCTGGAGCAGC
>NW_009953199.1:424354-425341 GCF_000747805.2 Chaetura pelagica | reverse complement strand
GGTAACCCTATCCCCACACCCCGCCCACCCGCCGGGAGGGACGCGGCCGAGGCTCCTGCTCCTGAAATGTATTTTAATGTAAACCTAGCTCTAAGGCAGCTTTTTCTCATTTTTAAACTATTTCATATCAATCCTTGGCCTGACATTTGTTTTCTTTGAGTGCGGTGGGGAGCGTGGTCGGCATTGCTGAGGATATCTCCTCAGGAATCTTGGCAGAGGCCGCTCCCTATCTTTGAAGAAACGGCAAATGCAAAACAGAAGGCAGATATTAAAGAAGCATAAACAATGTTTTCCCCCTGCTAACCCCAGAAGCAGCGAAGGGCCAGCTCGGAGGGACCCTGTGCCCAGAGCCCACGGG
Source organism: Chaetura pelagica (assembly GCF_000747805.2). Taxonomy (NCBI): domain Eukaryota; kingdom Metazoa; phylum Chordata; class Aves; order Apodiformes; family Apodidae; genus Chaetura; species Chaetura pelagica. The sequence continues at coordinate 424,983 of NW_009953199.1, read as the reverse complement.
GGGCACAGCACCTGCCTGGGGCAGGGGGAGCACAGAACCCATCACCACTGCAGGGCAGGTCCCTGTCACCTGCGGCCACACCTTTGTGCCCAACCCAGTTGGCCGACCCGCCGGGATGGGGAGCAGTGGAGCCAAGGATGCCAGGGTGGTTTGCAGGGGATGTGGGGAGGCTGGTGCAGCCGGGGGTGCCCCACACCGTGTTCTTGCCCTGTTGAAGACCAGAAGCAGAGCTCTGGGGTCACCCTGCAAATGTTGAAACCCTGGTCTGAGAGTGAAAGGTGTAAAGGGTTTTTTGGGGGAGGGGCATGGCGAGGGAGCGTGGGGTGGCTGGTGCAGCGCGCGCTGCCCGTCCGGGCAGGCTGCAGGCAGAGCACGGGCAGCAGCCCAGAGCAGGCTCACCTGGGGGGCTGCTAAAATGCTGGAAGAGGAGAGGAAATGGAGATCAAAGGAGCAGCAAAACCAGGGAGACAGGGTTTCAACCCCTGATGTTAAAATAAAATGACTGTTAGGATAAACAGTTTCCCATCCTGGGCAGCCAGGCTCGCTGGCGGGGGGGAGGCTGGGGTTATGTTCCTTGGCGTTTCACACTTGAGAAGGAGCTTTCGCAGCAGCGCACAAATTTGCCGCCG
>NW_009953199.1:420780-423685 GCF_000747805.2 Chaetura pelagica | reverse complement strand
CCCACACCGTGTTCTTGCCCTGTTGAAGACCAGAAGCAGAGCTCTGGGGTCACCCTGCAAATGTTGAAACCCTGGTCTGAGAGTGAAAGGTGTAAAGGGTTTTTTGGGGGAGGGGCATGGCGAGGGAGCGTGGGGTGGCTGGTGCAGCGCGCGCTGCCCGTCCGGGCAGGCTGCAGGCAGAGCACGGGCAGCAGCCCAGAGCAGGCTCACCTGGGGGGCTGCTAAAATGCTGGAAGAGGAGAGGAAATGGAGATCAAAGGAGCAGCAAAACCAGGGAGACAGGGTTTCAACCCCTGATGTTAAAATAAAATGACTGTTAGGATAAACAGTTTCCCATCCTGGGCAGCCAGGCTCGCTGGCGGGGGGGAGGCTGGGGTTATGTTCCTTGGCGTTTCACACTTGAGAAGGAGCTTTCGCAGCAGCTCACAAATTTGCCGCCGTATCTGGGCAGCCGGGAGAGCAGCGGAGGGCAGATGGATCACCAGGTGCTGAGAAGCAGCCAGAAATGCTGCTGTGCTTGCCATGGGGCCTCAGAGAGAAGGAGGAAATTCCAGCCTAGGACAAGGTCCTCCCAGATGAGCTCAAAGCCACCTCAGGGCTCCTGGCCTGACCAGCAGCTCCCATGCTCCTCAATCACCTGATCCCCCCTCGTGGTGCTCCCTTCCCACGGGGTGTTTGTCAGGGCTGGAGCAGCTGCCGTGTCCTTGTGTTCACTTGGTGACAGGATCCGTGTCCCCTCACAGTGCTGGTGTGATGGCTCAATTGCTCTGGTTCTTGGCAAGGACAGCATGGATGGGGACACAGGAGGAGGACTCTGGGACATCCCTGCCCCACATGTCCCAGCTGTGGTGGGGACAGCAGCCCCCCATGCAAGCTTCCCTGGCCCCCCAGCACCCCTGCCCAGAGGGCTGCAGCCCGGCCTGCAGCTCGTTATAATTAAGCCAGTGACCCCAGCACGAGGCTGGAAGTTTAAATGTCTGCGGTTGGTGGCCACTTGCCTGCAAATTCCCCGAGACGGGAATCGCTCTCTGTGGGTCTCCAGGCTTAGCAGAGCCCTTTGCAGGATGCCCCTTGCGACAGAAGACGCTGTTTCTGCACAGGAGCTGCAGGGACAGCAGAGTCTGCCCCGCAGACCTGGGGGGGGTAAACACCACCCACTTCCCACCTGAGCTTTATGTGTTCCTGGAGCTGCTCTGGCTGCCCAAGCCAGTGCGTGGCCCTTGGGAAACAATGTCCCACAGCTCCCATAGCTCCTCAGGGCTTGCAGCCCCTGTCCCTCCCCAGGGTGTCAAGCAGATGCTCCACAACCCACACCAGGATCCAGCTGCAAGAGGCTGGGCTCAGGTCCTGGCACGGGTCAGGGCTCATGCAGCAATTGGGACCTTGCCAGAGCCCTCACCTGCATGGACCCCTGCATGGAGAGGGGCTCAGACCCTGCCCAGCAGCTGCTGGGGTGGCAGAGGGGCTGGGACCCTCCAGCACCACCATTCTCTCCATTTGCCCCAACTCCAGCCCTTGTTCTGCTCCAACCTTTGCCTGCTGGGGATGGCGTTGCCGCCGGCCCCTGGGCAGCCACCATCCTGCCGGGAGGAGGAGGAGAGGGGAAGAAGGGGGGAAGGAAAAAAATGAATCCCCACAAAAATGTCTTCATAACAGGAAACGTCTCATAAAATACCTGTGGTTTGGCATGTGTGATCCGACTGGTCAAACTATGCACCTGGCAGGCAACCCTGCTATTAGTGCTGTGCAGTCTGGTATTTCAGGCGGGCTGAGGCTGGTGGGGAGAGGAGGATGGGACTGGGGAGTTCAGGGCGCACAAACCCTCCATGGGGCCGGATTGAGGGGCAGGACATGTCCTTTGAGTCCCCCTTGTCTCTTCACGCTCAGCTGATCCCCAGTCCTGAGGCTGCAGGAGCAAGTGGTGACATCCACCCTGTTGTCAGCGTCGCCACCGGATCCTGGCTCCTTGGCTGTGGGCAGCGTGTGCCACGGGCAGTGTGCTGGGCCGTGGGCACCGGGGGGCTGTGCTTTGCCATCTTTGCCATGCAGTGCCATGCCGTGCCGTGCCATGCCATGTGTTCCCTGCCATGTGTTCCCTGCCATGTGTTCCATGCCATGTGTTCCCTGCCATGCCATGCCATGTGTTGCGTGCCCCGCTGCGGGGCCGGCGGGTGGCTGCCTGCTGCTGGGGTGGGGTGTTTTTCTTTCGTCAAGGAAAATGTTTTCTTGTTCCCTCTGCTGAGGGCGGGCGAGGCTGGGGCCGTGCGGCGCGGACGGCAGCGCTTGGACGGGATCAGGTGTCGCGCCCTGAAGGCCTGGCCGGTGCCAAGACTCTCCCCGCGTGCTCGGGCGCTGCTCGGCCTGATGCCTTTGGCTTTCCAGCCCGGCCTGCGGAAACAACGTGCTCGCTCTCCGTCTCAATAGCTCACTTTTCGCTTTTGACTCATTTTATTATTATTTTTAAAGCATGTGTAGCGCAAGCGAAATCATCTACCTCCCACTGGAGTCAGTCCAGCCCCGTGTTGAGCTTGGAAAACCTCCCTGCTTTATTTTTTATTGCAAATGACCAGAGGATGGAGCAGCTCGACGGGACACGGCGGCGTCCAAACCCGCGCTGCTCCAGCCCACCCAGGGGCCCCGGTGCTCCTTGGGGCTTTATCTCTGCACTGATCGCCCGAGCCGGGCGGGTACATGAGGTGTCACCGCGCGGGCACACGAGGTGTCACCAGGTGGGCACACGAGGTGTCACCGGGCGGGCATACGAGGTGTCACCAGGTGGGCACAGGAGGTGTCACCGGGCGGGCATACGAGGTGTCACCAGGTGGGCACAGGAGGTGTCACCGCGCGGGCACACAAGGTGTCACCGCGCGGGCACACGAGTGACAGACTCACCTTGAGTGTCATT
>NW_009953199.1:412212-420310 GCF_000747805.2 Chaetura pelagica | reverse complement strand
CCACCGAGCCTCGTTGCGAACGGCTGCTCTCCTGCGGAGCTTTGCCCGCTCTGCGGCAGGGCCCTGCCCTGGAGCAGGGGTGTGGATCATGCCCGGGGATGGCAGGGGGTGGCAGCAGTACCCCCATCCACTGGGAACGGCCAGGAGGTCACCAGGAGCACACCGGGAGCTCACCAGGCTGACCAGCACAAGCCACAACCTGTTGCTGGAGCAACTGGGGCAGCACAGGCTGGAGCCCCCGCGCCTCTGCGAGAACAAGGTGACATTTCTTGTCTCCTTTCTCATGCTTGAAGTGTGAGATTTTTTTTCCCCTCTGCTGGAGCTTTCATTGCGTGCCAGGGGTTTTTAACACGTCTGCTCACCGGCTGCCAGGGGAGCAGACACTCGCTCTGAAGCCGTGCCAAGGGTCTCCGAGCTGCTCCGCCGCCCCGGCTGCTCCCCCCGGAGCCAAGCACGGAGCTGCCGAGCCCTGGCCCTGCTCCGGCGTCCCGGGGAGCAGCACCGCGGTGCCGGGGCAGGAAGGGCCATGCCTGGGAGGCCCCAAAGCATCTCCCCTGCTCCAGGCAGGAAGAAAGTGATTCCTCATGGGATTTCTGCTGGCTGAAGAGCTCCCGGTCCCTCGGGTGACGCATCCGTAGCCGTCGCTGCCCCGTCTGCACCTTGAACCAGCCGACATTTGCAACCTGCCCTGGGAGATGGGAACGTCACTTGGCCGCTCCTTGTGATGAATTATCATTTCATAAGGCAGGAGGTTTCAGGCATGAAAGAGCCTCTTCACAGGCGTGTTGTGCACACTTGATCCATCATATGAGCCTCCAGATGTTTCCATTTTATTCTTATTAAATCACCGCCTGGAGAGCCCGGGTAACGTGAGGCCTCCTGCCCCGGTGCTGGGCACTGCACTAGGGGACAGCAAAGCACCAGAGACCCCTTTTCCCTGCAGAATGGAGACATGTGTCTGGGGGCTCAGACCAGACTGCCCCCGTTGCCTCTGTGGAGCCGGGGCAGGTGGGATGGCCTGTCTGGACCACAGGAGAATGTGCAAGAGCTGAGCCATGGCTGGAAACCCCAGGTCACAGACAGCCACCATGGCACAGGGCAGGGGGACTCGGTTTCACAGTCAGGGCACAGCAAAAGAGCAGCTGGAGCCAGAGCAGAGGGATTGCCTTGTCCTGCCTTTCCCTTCCCTCTGCGGTTGCCTCGGTCCCATGTCTCTTCAGGGGTTAGGAAGGAAAAGGATGGACATGGCAGGTGCTCAGCAGGACCCAGCAGCGAGGAGCTGAGACCCCCAGGGAGCTGCTCTGTGGCAGGGGTTGGTTGGAGTGACCAGGAGCATCCCCAGAAAACCTGCCAGCTGAGGGGGGAATAAAGCTCAGGTGGGAGGAAAGAGGGAGGGAGGATGGAGGCACTGGGGTCACACCAGGTAAGGAAAACAAATAAATAGCTGATTCAGGGGTTTGTTCTCCTCTTCTATTTAGCAGAAACTGTATTTTTACAGCTGCAATCCCTTAAAATGGGATTCTTTTTCCCTTAAACAAATCCTTGTAAAATGCTTCATAAAAATAAGCGTTCCTCTTCTTGACCCTGAAGACAGAAAAAACAATCACCCCAGCGAGGCCTCCGTGCTGCCGGTGGCTGTTCCCGTGTCCCCGCACCGGCACCGCCGGCTCCTGCGCACCGGGCAGAGCTGAGCTCCCCTCCCAGAATCCACCATGGCCGCCTGCAGCCTCTGGGCTCTGCCATCCCTGTCCCCAAACCACAAGGAGCCCCGTCCCAGGGACATTCACTGGGCAGGGGAGCAGCAGTCAAGGCTGCCTCAGCACTGGAGACCTCTGACAACCTGCCCATCACTTGTGGCATCAGGGACACACCTGTGCCAGGGCCCCCCCTGCCTTTACTTAATTTGCTTTAATTTTGGTGGGTTTGGGGGGGATGTTTTCTCTCCAGGCTGTAGCACTTTTTTTTTTCTTCACTGCTGCTTCAGCAAAAGTGATTCAGGAAATTCCGATCAAATCCCGGCGCAGCAGCCCTGCCCCTGCTCCCCGGCAGGAGGGGCAGAGCTTAATTCTCATTAATAACCACCACAGGTCAATTATTGCGAGAAGGAGGAAAAACCAGCAAAGCTCTTTGGTATCACGTGTTTTTTAAGCTTCTGAAAATAAATGTGCTTTGCAAATCAATCTGTTTGCAGTTCCGCCCGTGGACCTGGCACAGAAAAAGTTGCTAAAGTATATTTATAGAGGGTATTTATTTTAAACAAACAGGCACTTGAGGCAGAGGCTGTGGTGTTTGGGAACTTTCCTCCCCTGGGATTTCCTGGCCAAGGGCTCCCATCCCTCACGCTCTGAGCAAGGTCCCAGCACTGCCTGCAAAGTGCTGCAGCTGAGCTGTAAATGCAGCAAGTCCTGGGCTCCAGAATTCTGGTTGTGGTCCAGCACCCATGTGGGAGACACAGCACCCATGTGGGAGACACAGCACCCATGTGGGAGACACAGCACCCATGTGGGAGACACAGCACCCACCCAGCCACTGCCAGGGCAGAGGGGGCTCGGTTCTGGCAGCCCGAGAGCCAGAGCACACATGGGTTTTTTTGGAGGAGACCCTGTTCACTTGAGAGATGCAACAGCAACACTCGCCTCTACAAGCTGTGGTTTTCATTCTGCCTCTCTTCCCATTCTTCTTATAAAAGTTAAAAATACAGGATGCCTGACATGGGCATAACCCCGGAGAGGCACTGGGGCAGCCTCTGGAGGGCCCTGCTGGGCGCCCATGGTGACTTATTGCTCAGAAACCACATATTTATTGTGCATCTCCCGGCTGCCACGTATCGGGAAAGGTAACGTGTGCCAGGCAACTGTGATTCAGAAAAAGACAAATTTGGGAGGGTCTCACCTTTCCTGGGATCCTTTCCAAGGTCCTGGCTGATCCTTATGGGGATCATGGGAGGGTGCAGCTGGGGCTGTGGGTGCCAGCTCTGACTGTCGCTTTGTCCGCAGGAGCTGTGGGGAGCAGGATGGTGCCGGACGCCGCGGCGCTGCTGGTGGCGGCGATGGTGCTGGGCCTCCGCGCGGCGGCGGGAGGTGGCGCGGGGGGCTACGCCCAGGTGAAGTACATGCAGCCCATGGTGAAGGGACCCCTGGGACCCCCCTTCCGCGAAGGCAAAGGGCAGTACCTGGGTAAGGGATGCGCTCGGCGGGGGGTGGGAGGACACTCTCTGGCACTTCAATGCTCATCCCAGTGTCCCACTGCCAAAGGAGCTCCCAGCACCTCCCTGAGGTGCACGGGCCCCTGCTGCCCCCAGGCTCACAGCAGCAGCCCAGTGGCTTCAGCTCACGAGGGGGATGGAGGGGAGGGTCTGAGCCCTTTCCTCAACACCAAACACAGTGGTTTCCGAGGCTCTTCCCAGCACCAGCCACAGCTGTGCTGGGGTTCAGGTGCCCAGACCCACCAGGTGGGTGCTTGACTCTCAGGAAGAGCCACTGGAGCCCTGTCTGCAGACAGGGACCCTCCTGGGAGCTGAAGTCTTGGCTCTGGGAAGAGAAACTAGAGAAGACTTGGCTGCTGGTGGCTGATTTACTGCTGGGCGGAATGGCTTATCAGGAGTTCAGCTCAGCACATGTGTCAGAAAACACACAGCAAAACCTGGAGCCGAGGCAGGCTACGAGCCCCCCCACCTCCCTGCCCCCTTCCCAGCTGTTGTAAAGCTGCTCCCTGAATCCTAGCCAGAGACAAAACCTTCCAGCATAGCACAGGAACGTTTCAGCTGCTGGTGGGACAGGATTCAAATATCTCCCTGCTGTTTTTCCTTATTTTTTCTCCTTCTTCCTATGCATGGGAGCAGCACTGCCTGCTGATTGTGGTGGAGAGAGGAGCAAGTGTGCTGGGTGCTTCGCAAGGTGCAGTTTGGGTGTGAGCTCTGCCAGGTTGGATGGAGCATGGGTCAGAGACACCAAGCACAGGATCCCTCTGGACATCACTCTCCTAAAACCCTTGGGAAAGAGGGGGGATGCAGGCAGGGGGATGGGGAGCAGCTCCTGCCTGACCCACCAGCTGCAGGGCTGTGGCTGGGGAAGCCAGTGCCTCCTGGATCCCACCAAGCTCCCATCTCTGCTTAACCTCTAATTTGGCAAGGAAAATCCCTGCTGGCCTTCTGCCCTGCTTTGGGAGCTCAGCTGACTCTCCGCGATGGTGCAGGGCTGTGCTGTGCCCCTGCAGGTTACCCTGAGTCAGGGGGGAGCTGTGTAGGGCCCCTCATGCTGCCCCAACCTGGCCCTGGGACCCCTACCTGGGGGGGCTCCCACCAGCCTACAGGTGCCATCTAGAGAGAGGGGACTGGCTCCCTTAGGGTGCCAGACACCTTTTCTGACCCAAAAACAGACTCCCTGGGTGTCTGGAGGCAGCTCAGGGCAGGAGATGCTGCTAAATGCTACAGTGCTAAGAGCATTGGTGCAGGTAGCTGCACAGTTGGGGGTTATTTTGGCTGGGTTCCCTCCATGGCAGCCTCAGCTGCAGAGGTGAAGGAGGACTTCTCAGTGGTGAGCCCAGTCCCAACCTCTGCCCTCAGGGCTGCTCCAGCCAGCAGGTGCTGCCCAGTGTCCCCAGGCTGGGTGGCCCACAGGTTCCTGCTGCTTTTAAACAGACTCAGTCCTGTGATCCCTGTGGAGCTGCTGCTTGCTGTGTGTGGCCAAGGGGCCTCCAGGTTCCTTAGCTCCTGCTAATGGGGAGACTTTGTTTTCCACTTCCATGCTGCTCCTGCAGCTCACGGCAGCTCCAGCTCCCAGGGCCGTGGCTGGTCCTGTGCTGAGCTGTCCCTCGGGGCACCCGCTGCTGTGGAAGATGAGATGAGAGATGCTGGTCCCACACAACATCTGTGTGAGCCTGTGAAACTCACTCTCACAAGACAGGGCTTGGCAGCAGTGCTGGAAGGAGCTGGGCTGGGCTCTGCCATGGAGCAGCCAACATCTCCTTCCTGCAGTGTCATCTGGCTGTGACGGCCAGACCGGCTGCTCATGGCCAGGAAGCACTTCCCATCTCACTGGATCGTTCCTCTGCTGGCCACTCCATGCTGCTGGGTCCTTCCTGCAGGCATGTGGGGGTCCTTACCAGGATGAATGCAGCTCCATCAGGGCTGCAGGATCTGCCCAGCCATGTCCACGCTCCTCAAGAGGTGACAAGCTCCGTGGTGCCCAGGCCAGAGCTCGCAGGGGCCGTGCCTGCTCCTTCCCACTGCCCCAGCTGCCTCTTTGCGTTAACATTCGTGGCAGCTTTGTCCATGCTGAGGGGAGCACACAGGCCCATGCTGCTGCTGTGAAATGCAGGGCTCCAAGACATGCGTCTGTGGTAAGACACGGGCTTTGAAATCGGACACCACCAGGGCTGCCATGTCCCAGTTTCTCTCGCTAACGTCCCCGGTTTGGTTTTCCCGTCTGCTCCTCTGGCCGCCTGCGAGTTGGCAGCTCCCGCCTGGCGCTCCTCTCCACTGCCTTGTGTGAGAGTGTGTGTGCTTCTTCCTTCCTTCGTGGGCTCAGCTGTAGATCCTTCTTCTGATTCCATGCAAAGTGACCTAGAAAACTAATTCTTTTCAAACCATTGCAAGAAGAAGGGAAAAAAGAAAAGGGGGGAGGGGGAACACATTGAAACAATTTTCTGGAGAAAAAATTTTCCAGAATTCAAACCCCAGAAATCTGCTCTAGTGCAACACTTTGTATCTCCCTTGCCTTCTTTCCCACACCATTTTCTGGGGTGAGGAGCAGGCGGTTTGCAGAAATCCAGTGGCAATGTCATGACAGACAAGTATTTCCTTCATTTCCACAGCAAAGTGACCTCTGTTCCAGCCTCGGATGGGGGCCAGGCTCTGATTTGTTGATAGGCTCTGAAAATGTTTCCATTACCAACAGAAAAACAAGCAGGCGTGTTGGTGGATCCCAGTGCTCCAGGTCTCCCAGGGCCTGGCTCATTGTGCTGGATGTCCAGGCTGGGAGCTGGGCTGGCAGACCTTGGGGACCCTCTTGCCTCCCCCCCAGTGCCATGCTGGGGCTCACAGCCTCATGTTCTGCTTCCTCCCCAGACAGGATCCATTCCCATCCCAGGAACTTTCCCATACAGTTCCATTCCTGACTGGAATGTTCAAATATGGGCAGACGGTTAAAATCTGCCCAAGGTGTCCAAGCCCTCTCCTCTGCCCTTCACGTTTCTCATCACAATCCCATGTACACACAGCTCCCAAGTATTTCCTTTGTTTCGACCTTCCCAAAAAACAGTTTGTCAGGCTTATTCTTTCTCACCCGTTCCTGGTGTCACGTGGGCAGTGACACCCTGCCCAGCCTCGAGTTATTTATGCTCACGTCTGCTCTTTAAGCACCGAGCTCTGGTGGGCATGTAATCTGGCTCTCCTTGGCTTTGTAGTCTCTCAGCCCATTAGTTTCTTTCTTATATCCGTTTGCAAAAGACCTCTATAAATTCTTTAAATGTCAAGTGGTTATGGCCAATTCCCAGCTGGGCTGACTCATTTGGACATAACTGAGGTTGCATTTCCCTTGCAGCTATTGGCTTTTCCTCCATCCTCAGCGGTTTTTTTCTTTCTGATGAGTTTTTCTCTGCTGTGCTGGACACGGGAGCTGAGCCAGTGAGCACTGCAGGCAGGTCTTAACCCACACACAAACCACCTCTTTGGTCTCTCAAGTACATGTCCAAGAGTTTTCTTTTTAATCCAAAAGGATTAAAGGTCTCCCGAGGCTCTGGACTTGAGGGATGGGATGGAGGGATTATCCTCAGCCTTGGCTCACTCTGTCGCCATCCTCTTGGCTGAGCCCAGGCAGGAGCAGCTGAATCCCACGGTGCTTTCGAGGCTACTGAGAAATGAGACAGCAGGAGGTTTAAATCCAGCTCCTAAAAAAACCCCACAGTAGGTCAGTACAACCCAGCACTGCCAGAGCTGCCAGCGATCGCTGGGCTTGTTGACACTGTCTATGGAGGGATGGATGGAGTAAGGCTTCAATTAGTACCCTGGGCTCTGGCCAAGGTCTTGCCTCAAGAGAGTCCTGCTGATGTGGTGGCCCAGGAAGTCACTGCAGCCATGTTTAAATAAACCATTCCTAGAGAAGGGCACTCTAGCAAGGACAGGCCCCTGGCTTGAACATCCTGGGGGCACGATCCCCCAGCCACACTCCCCCAGCCACCCCAGCCCCAGTAAAGCTCCATGTCTCCTCTCTCCACAGACATGCCACCACTGCTGCCTATGGACCTCAAAGGGGAGCCAGGACCCCCAGGGAAGCCTGGCCCACGTGGACCCCCTGGCCCCCCCGGATACCCAGGAAAGCCAGGCACGGGAAAGCCAGGAATGCATGGCCAGCCTGGGCCAGCCGGGCCCCCTGGCTTCTCAGGCATTGGGAAACCCGGAATGCCAGGACTCCCTGGAAAGGCGGGTATGAAAGGGATGCCTGGAGCCAAGGGTGAGCCTGGCATGCGAGGAGAGCAAGGGCCAAGAGGGCTGCCCGGCCCCCCGGGGCTGCCGGGGCCAGCTGGCATCTCAGTCAACGGGAAGCCAGGCCCACGGGGTGGCCCCGGCCTGCCTGGGTTTCGGGGTGAGCCTGGCCCAAAAGGAGAGCCGGGTCCCCGTGGAGAGCGAGGGATGAAGGGCGAGAATGGTGTGGGGAAGCCAGGGCTCCCGGGGCCCCGGGGGAATGGGGGTCCTCCTGGCCCCACCGGGCCCCCAGGGCCTGTTGGCATTGGAAAACCCGGTCTTGACGGCCTGCCGGGGGCACCGGGGGAGAAGGGGGACATGGGCCCTCCAGGTGGGCCTGGTGTCAGCGGGGAGCCCGGCCCCATGGGGCCCCGCGGCCCTCCTGGCATCGATGGGATCGGCATCCCAGGTGCTGCCGGGGTGCCAGGGATACAGGGCCCCACAGGGCCAAAGGGAGAGCCTGGGATCCGCGGCCTCCCTGGTTTGCCAGGCCCAACCGGACACGGGAAGCCAGGTTTGCCTGGCCTAAAGGGAGACCGCGGGCAGCCCGGGGCACCAGGGGCCATTGGCGATAAGGGGGAGCCCGGTGTTGATGGGGAGCCAGGCGAGCCGGGCCCTGCTGGCATCATTGGGGCA
>NW_009953199.1:407878-412086 GCF_000747805.2 Chaetura pelagica | reverse complement strand
GGCATCCCAGGGGTGCGAGGATTAACGGGCAGCCCTGGGCCGAAAGGGGACGGTGGGATCCCAGGGCAGCCTGGGCTGAGGGGCCCCTCTGGCATCCCTGGCTTACAAGGACCTGCAGGTCCCATGGGGCCTCAGGGGTTACCGGGACTGAAAGGGGAGCCCGGGCTTCCTGGGGTTCCCGGTGAGGGGAAAACCGGTGAGCCCGGCATGGCCGGACCCATCGGTCCCCCGGGAATGCCAGGAACACCAGGGCTGAATGGGCCACCGGGCCCACCGGGGCCGCCTGGGCCTCCGGGAGCACCGGGGGTGTTCGACGAGACGGGCATTGCGGGGCTGCACCTGCCGGACGGCGGCGTGGAGGGAGCTGTGCTGGGGAACGGCAAACCGGGGAAGCCACAGTACGGCCGGGGAGAGATCTCCGCCCGGATCGCACCTGCCTTCACCGCCATCCTCACCTCCCCCTTCCCGGCCTCAGGCATGCCGGTCAAGTTTGACCGGACTTTGTATAATGGGCACAACGCCTACAACCCGGTCACCGGGATATTCACCTGCCCTGTATCCGGCATCTACTATTTTGCCTACCACGTGCACGTCAAAGGGACTAACGTTTGGGTGGCCCTTTACAAGAACAACGTGCCTGCCACCTACACCTACGACGAGTACAAAAAGGGCTACCTGGACCAGGCCTCGGGCAGCGCCGTGCTTGAACTCAAGGAGAACGACCAAGTCTGGGTACAAATGCCCTCGGACCAGGCCAACGGACTGTACTCCACGGAATACATCCACTCCTCCTTCTCCGGGTTCCTGCTCTGCCCCACATAACGGCTATTGGGCAGATTTCCTTTTCACCCACTTTAGCCATAAACTGTCTTTTGGTTTTTTTGATAACAAAGTTTTTTAAAAAATTAATACAAAAAAGAAAAATCACTGGGAAGAACGCTCAAGCCGTCGTCGTGGGACGTTGCTTCACGCTGTTTGATCCATGAGTCAAGAGGGTAACTGGAAAGGAGACATCTTTCTGTCTTTTTTTGGGAAGGGAGAGGAGTCACTTCCTCAGCAAAACGTATTTGGAATAAATTTTACCCTAGTGACTGTACATCAAACACAGGAGTGTGCTTGGGATGGCAAGGATCTGGCTCTACAGTCAACTGCTCCGTGATCCAGAGGGGGTCAACCATCTGGAAGGCCAGACCCTTCTGGTCTATAATCAAGTGCCCTTGTTTCCCATTTTGAGTACTAGTTAAGTAAACCCAGCTGTTGTAATGGATGGTGTATTTGCTACCCAGCACAGGGGTCCCAGGCACTTAACCCAAACCTGTACAGCAGCGGAGATCCGTGATGGATTGAGAAATTTCCTTCCCAAACCATCTGATGCCCAAGTTCCAGTCTCGCTGATGCTATTTTTTCAGACTGTGCTTTGAGGCAGTCACCCCAATTCACTCTGGATTCCATGTGGTTGGATTTATAATCATAACAAGTGGAACACTTTGCATAAGCACCTTCTTTTAAGAAGTAAATATTATTTCTAACCCTTCCCCCCAGCACCTTTAGGAATAAAAACATCCAGGCACTGGTATCTGGGAGGAGGACAGACAACCAAAGCCTCTGAGGGAAGCTGGGACCCCTGTGATGAACAAGGATCCTCTCTCGGGCTAATTAATCTCCTGGCAAGTCCCAGGGCTGGTTCTGTCCCGTCTGCTCCCTTGCAGCCCAGAGACCTGCTTGGCCTCCTGAGCATCTTGATCTTTGACAACACAGGCTGGCTCTGCAAGCCCGGCCTACGGCGCTTCCAGCCTGGCTTGACAGAAGGTTTAGTTGTGCTTCCTTGAAAGTGCCACTTATGGACAATTTGCTTTTACTGTCTCACTATTTTGGGATGTGTAAACTTCTGCATTGGTCTCCCTCCTTTCTCTGGGGACCTTTTTCATTAAGAAAAAAATCATGTTCGTTCTAACTTTCCATTCAGTCATTTTACAACGGTGCTATTACCTACTTAACAATGTTCTTTACAAGTCTAGTGCAATACGTACCTGTAACAGCCCCTGCAGGTGCCAGGCTGTGACCTAGGTTTAAAAAAAAAGAAAAAAAGAAAAAAATCACATTTGTCTGTTGTTACCACTTTGTGTCACTAATGCTTGAAATGTTACTGACCTGAATATGAGCTACAAGGTTCTGGGAAAGCTGTGCACGGACACTGACCACTTGGCTGCTCTGTCCTTTGCTCAAGGGAGCAACTGAACCCTGTTGCTTTGCAAATTTTCTCAACGTAGAAAAGTCATCACCACTTGCACTTACAGTTCAGTGATTCCTCTCATCCCAGGCAAGTAGCACGCTGCTGAGGTCAATCCCCACTGCATGTCCCTTTGCAAAGGCACAACCCTGAGAAAAAAGAACAATTTGGTCACCAGCTGAGCAACTCTTTACCTTAAATTTTCCTAAAGCTTGTTCTATGGCCAAAGAAACATAGTAAGAATGGGACTTGGGATTGCTCTCCAGATGGACTGTACAAGATATTTAAACACCTTTTCTTCTTCTGTTTCTGTTTTGTTTGTTTGTTTTTCTCCTTAAGCCTGTCCTGTGTTTCTGCCTCTTGCCATCCAGGGCTTCCCTTTAAAAACACACCTATCCCTGAAATGAAGGAATGTCCACTTGGACAGCCAGTGCTTCAGCTACTGCCCGGCTGGGGTTGGGCTGGCCTGTCCCCTCCCAGGGATTTTCTCCACATAAAGCCGCAAGTGTCGTATAAAGACAAAACCTGCTTGAGCTGAAAGGCTGTCCCAGTGTCTGATCCCACCAGGTGTTTTTAACTCCTGAAGGTCAGAGGGCGTCAGGGCCATTCAGGCTTTGATTGTTAACAGGTGGTTTCCCAGCAGGAACAGGAGCCTTAGAGTCCCTAAAATTCAGTGGAAGCTCAGGTGGGTTCTTCAAGCCCAGGCTTGGGAGGAGGGTGCTGGGATGGGGTCTGGGTCTCTTTTATTGAAATGTCTTTCCTGTGGAGAACAGCAGTGGCCTCGAGCTGGTGCCAGCAGTGAGGTCCAGTTCCCATGGTGGCACAGCTGGTGGCACAGCTGGTGAGGTGTCCACACCACCTGCAGCAGGGCCAGGAGCTCCTCGCGTCCCGGTGACGCGCCAGGGCAGAAACTTCCTCCCGTTACTCAGCAAAGCAACTTATTTATACTGTGTTCTAACCTACAGGCCACCTCTTTTTGTTCTGTTTTACTCAAAACTTCTTGTTCTAGCTGGCAAAACACAATGACAAAAATACTCACTATAACCACACTGAGACATTAACTCCTTCAGTGCTGTAGATATTGTTTTGCAATTTCACTTTCCCTTCACGTGCAAAGCATAAACCATAACCACCCTTTTGCAGCTTTATAACCTGTTACATTTACACAGCAATGGAAAGACAAAGGTATCACACACACACAGAGTTAGGCAAAGAGAAAACGATGCACAGGATGGGGGAGGCTGTTCACTAAACCCAACACTGTCAGGAAGAAGTTTTTTTTCTGGAGTACTGAGTACGTGGTATTTGCCAGCAGAAAGGATTTATCTTCTGTTGTGTGTGTGAGCGTGTGGGATTTTGGTTTCAACCACAATAATAAAAAGAGGTTGGGTTAGATGAAGTATGTCTATTTTTAATTATGGAAACTGCATTACAATGTGCATTTTTATATGCAAATTCTTACTATTTTTTTTAAATTTGCCTCTAGTATCTTCATTTCTAACCTAGTATATAGAGGTTTTTAGTTTTGTAAATACTTATTACATGCACTGTCATAGTAAAAGTTGGTTTAAAATGCACTCTTTTTGTGATCAGAAACTGGCCTTCTCTTCAGAACTAAAACTACAGTACTTGATTGTATTGACAAAACATCAATAAAACTTATTGTACAAAAAGTGGGCTCAGCTGTGCCTTTGTCCTGTCATCAACACCTTGCTCTGTCTGGCTGGTAACCACCTCCTCCTCAAACCCAGCTCACTTGTTCCCTGCAATCCAGCAGGTTTGCTTCCTATTTAATACTCCTGTGTAAGCAGGTCTTAAGTCAAAGTGCTGGGGATTCCCTTTCCCTTCTGTGCTTTTTTTTCATTAATTTACTTTTGCTACATGACACCACCTTGTCCACAGCCAACTCCACACCCTGAGCAGCAGCACCAGCGGGGTCCGCAGCACACAGAGGAAGGGGTCAACCCCCCATAACCAA
>NW_009953199.1:404897-407791 GCF_000747805.2 Chaetura pelagica | reverse complement strand
AGCAGCACACAGAGGAAGTGGTCAACCCCCTAGAACCAAATAACTTCCAGAGGCTAAAGTAAAAATGTTAAATAGAAGAAAATGTGTTTTCCCATCTGATCTCTCACCTGGAAGAGGAGTTGTTACTTGTCACAGGTGGCACACTTGCAGGGCAGCCTCCTTCCAAAGCTGACTGTGGAGAACAAGCGATTGTCCGGCTGGGAGCGAGGGCTGCTCCCAGCACAGCCCAGCACGGGGCTCCAGCAGCTCACACCTCCCTCCATGGGCTGCTCCCCGCTACCAACAGACAGCAGAGAAGGGAGAGCTCCTCAGGGAATCTCCCATGTGCCCAACCCACCCTGCAGCCGAGCAGAGCCCCCCTCCTGGGCAGCTCCAGGCTCTGGCTGCCCCGCAGCGCTCACCAGGCAGTTTGTGACGCACATTTCCAGGGCTAACTCATCCCGAGGGCAGCACGAGTCTCTACACAGCAGGTGTCTCCAACCAGCACCCACCAACTTCCATTCTGCTTTCTACAGAAAGATTTCCAGCACCCAGAACCACGTAGTTTCAGGTTGAGAGTTACAAGGGAGCATGGGGTGAGGCAGAAGAATCCAGAGGTTCTCATAGGACTCCTCTGCTCATCTAGTATGGAAGAAAAACTCCCTGACTTGAATGATACAACAGGAGCAGTAGCTAATTAGCAAACACAGCTAAGTGATTTTATGTCTTCCTGAAAAGTCAGAGATAAATGTTTTAGTTCACATTTAAATTCTGGCCTAAAATTAGCTGTTTTTTTTTTAAACAAGAGCTCTTCTGCTCTTCCTGAGTTCCAAGCACTGAAAGTTACAAAGCTGCTTTAAAAGAAAGAGATCTTCTTTTAAATAATTCCGTGAGTACATTCACACTCTGGCAGAATAACATGAAAAACCTGACATTTTACATCTCATGTCTGCAGCACAAGACATAAATATACAGTAGGCCAAAAATCCACATGTTCTCAGGACAAGAATTCATTTACACAAGGAAAACCCATTACAGCATCACACAGCAGACTGGCACTTGGAGGAAGCAGACTACAGGAAAAGCTGGAACAACCCCTGGCAGCCACATTTTCCACATGTGCACACAGCTGGACACAGCCACCATGACACCAACGGGCAGGGAGCTTGTCTGAGCAGCAAGGCCACTTCCCAGTGCCACCAGAAATACTGGAGAAATCACAGAGAATTGTCACATTGACATTTATAAGCATTTCCATATGATGACTGCTTGCCTCTTTCTTTCTTTTTGTTTTCAGTTATTAGAAAGCTTTTCAGTCATGCCATACCCAAGCTGTTACACCCTTTCTGACCAGCTCTGCTAGGCAAGTTTTAAATGTGAAAAACACAGCTTTGCTAGGATGTTCTTGGCCACCAGCACCAGCTTTAAATACACAAATTCTTTTAAGCTTTGATGAATTCTCCCCATTAACTTATTTTTCCCTTTATTCTCAGATGATTCTTATCAATTATGGAGTTTTAGAACTGTGCGAAGTAATTCCTGTGCTGAAGTAACTTTTGTTTCTGAATGCAGGAGAAAAGAAATCCAATCCCTGTGTCACACCAAGTGTCACAATTATCTCCACCCACAGATTTAAACAGCAATCTCGGTGCTCTGGACATACACAGGACAGCACTAAAAATGCAGGATACATGGATTAGGAACAAGGGAGTAGCTAGAGTGGCTGCAGCAATGTGAAAGCCAGCTATGTAAGGGGACAACACACTGCAGATCAGGACAGTGCCAGGCAGAGGACAGAGCAAAGGACACCAAAGGAGCAGTAAGGAACTACACCCACTTCCAGCAGCAACAATGAACCAACTGGGATTGTGTCTGCATGCACCAAAGGCGTTTCTCACAATGCCACTAGCACTGCAAAGAAATCCCTCCTCCAGTCTTTGGCACTTTTCAATCTGCCTTTAAGGAAGCCAATATCCAATTGTCCCTCAGAGGCCAGGCTGCCCTCCAGCCACCTTGCCCCCACCAGAAACCTGTGCCACCACACAGGACATCCTCCAGGCTGATGAATCCCATCTACATCGTTCAGCTGGTCAACAGTGTGACCTGGTGTTTGAGAGGGATGTGGAGCCTCTCAACACCACTGCAGGACAGGCCACTGACAATTGAAACAACACGGCACAGGAGCAGAGGAAAACAGCACGGAAGTCAGAGGATGCAGACACATCCCGAGTAACTGCCAGGACCAGATGGCACAAGGGAGGGCAGAGCAAGCAGCAGGATTTAGACACTCCTCTACACCTCTGAGGAGACACCCCCTGTTCCAGGGGCCACATGCAGCCACTGCCCAGCTGACCCCCAACTCAGGGGTAGGTCCCTCTTCACAAACAGCTCCTGCTTCCAGCTCCCAGCAGAGGTGTCTCCCAGGTGGAAGCTTCTGCAGATGGCAGAAGCCATCTTCTTCTGAGGGGAAGGCAGAGGTGACCACCCTTCTGGCCTTGGGAAAGCTCTGCCCTGGGGCTCAGGGCCGCTGGCTGTAGAGCTCGTACAAGCTGTTTGCCAGCTTCTGTGTCTCTTGGAAAGCTTCACAGCTCTGCTCCCAGCTTGGGGGAATCTGCTCCTCCCCGTAATAAGCCCCTGCAATGGCTCCTGCCATGGTAGCAATGGTGTCTGTGTCTCCACCCAGAGAGATACAGTAGATGATGGTCCTCTGCAGGTTGCTGTAGTGGTCAGGGATCTCAGGGTCAGCCTCCATGCAGCGCAAGAAGGAGTAAATGGCGGTGGGGACGGAGCGCAGGGCGGCGATGCCATTGCCTGGGAACAGAACCAGCTCCTTCAGTGCCATGGAACATGTGTCCTGCCCTCCCTGAGGAAGTACCTTGTCCTTCTGACCCCAGCTCCCTGCTGCCTGTTACTTT
>NW_009953199.1:402114-404804 GCF_000747805.2 Chaetura pelagica | reverse complement strand
TTTCCCTACTGGTATCACTGATTTTCTCATGAGAAGGTGCAAAGGTCAGCTGGCAGCTCAGGAGAGAAGCCTCTCACTCTTCACACGCTGGACACCAGCTTCCTGCTACACCAGTAGTTTGGCAACACAGATCTGCCCCTTCCCACCCAGCACAGGGATCCAGGCATTAATACAAGAGATCTGAGAATATTCACAAACGTTATTTGTGGTAAGTTTTTCTTAGCAAGACTTTTTTTCCCACCAATACAGAGAAGGAGTTGCTGGGTGAAGACTGAGAGAACTGCAGCCTGGTGAGCACAGGCAGCCTTTCCAGCACAGCCTGTGCCCGACGGGCACCAGAGGCAGAGGAGGACACCTCAGCCAGGCTTGCTGAGCCAGTCCTGCTTCCAGCTCTTTCCTAAGACTTGCAGTAAGAAAGGGACTTACCTAATTCAAACAATACATCTGCTTTGGGAACGCTGCTGAGCTCCAAAAATTCCTTTATTTTCTTTAGACGCCTGGAAAATGGTAAATCTTCAAATCCCAGCCTGGAAACAAAGAGCACAGTGAACAAGAGAGAATGCAAAGAGCCAGAACAATCCCTACCAGCAGTCAGGGCTCCTCACTGCCACTTACGCTCGGGCGTCAGTAAGAGACTTATCATCTGCCTCCACATCTTCCATGTGGCTAATGAGCTGCTCCAGGAAGGTCTCCTTGCTGAGCTGCCCCTGCAGGGCGAGGTGCACGGCCAGGGCCTGCAGGATGGCCCCGTTGTAGCCCAAGGAGTTGGCGTGGGTCAGCTCCGCACTCAGCTTCGCAAACTGCAGAGAGAGAACATGTGGTCAGCAAATCTGAGGGATCCCAGAGACCCCAGCACCAGCAGGACCTCCCAGAGCAGTCAGGTTCTCAGCAGCAGCACCTTCTTCACATCCTGCACGTCGGAGTAGAGGAGGGGGATGCCTGCCACCCGCATGGCGCCGCCGTTCCCGTAGGAGCCTTTCCCGTTGAACTGGGCTCTTGCTGGTTCAAACACGTCGTTGCACTTGGGGCTCAGGAGCTTCTTGAAGACGTTGACAACAGCCATCCCATAACCCCTGTTGGGTTCCTTCTTGTACTCCTCAGCAAACCTGGCAGGAGCAGGAGAGCAGCAGTTACACAAGGGGGAAAAACACATGGGATATTCAGTCTGTTCTGAGGTTTGTGAAGCCTTTTGCTGCAGGGAAGTAACAACACCTGGATTCTTCAGTGCCAGTCAGGGGTCAAGTGATTCAGTTCTGTGGGGAAAGAAAAACTGCTGTGAAAGGAAGAAAGGGGTATAAACATCACCTTTCTCAGCCCACTTGTTTCTCTCTTCACATTGCCTTGAAATAGAAGCAAACTGGAAACATTTCTGTGGGTCACAACCACAAAGAAAGTCTTTTGTTCAAGTTCAATGGAAGAGTTTTCTAAACAAATAAATGTCCTCCCTTAAATGGAACCAAATGCTACCAGGGCTGTGGATTCAAAAGGGAAATGGATCACAAACAAACCAAAGCTGACCTCACTAATACTTGCTAACTAAATTAAGGGAAGTACAAACACAAATAGCAACAAACAAACATGAAAGGGAATGCTTCCGACATTCCTGACCTTAAAGGTCCCTTCCCACCCAAACTCTCCAATGATTCTGTGGAAGGTGAATTCCCACAGAGGGCTGCAATGCAGCACATCCCATCCTGCTCCATTTTACAGCAGACTCTGAACCCCCACAACAGCTCAGACCCCTCCATGTGCCAGGACAGTACAAAGCACACAAGGAATCACAGGATCAGCCATCATTTTCCTGATTTTTGTTTTTTTTTCACAAATTAACAATCACTTTGCCTCAGCCCCTGTCCCCTTGCACAGATCCAGCAATGGCTGGATCTTAACAAAGTTTTGCCTTCAGTCATGAACACCACCAGCCTGGCCCCCAAGGCTGCCTGCAGCCCTTACCTCTTGGCCATATCAACTTCATCAAACTCTCTCTTGGCCAGCAGGGACTGCACCACCGACCTGCTCATGGCCGTGTCGTCCGTGTACGAGAGCGTTTCTGAAAGAGAAGGTCAGAACAGAAAGTGACCATCCAGGGACAAACTCTCCTCTTGTCCTTCCCCACTGCTGGCACCTCCCTGCTTCCCAAGGCCTGATCATCCATACAGATGGAGTTAAAACATGGCCAGAAGGTCCCCAGCACTTGGAGCTCATCATTAGCCATGGTCATAAGAGCAAGAAGGTGCAGAGCAAGAGATGCACTCATAGCAATAATGAAACAGGAAGTATTTAAAGGTTAATAAGAGCCAGGATAAAATGTTTAGTATGTAGGAAGGCATATGGATAAGTGACTGACAAGCCTCTTTCTAAAGGAGTTTACCATGCACACTGACAAGGAGAGAAGAGAAAGCACAGGCGCTTTTCTGGATAAGACCACAACACCACCAAGTGCCATCAAGATGCTGCTGGAAGAGTTTGCAGGGCTTGCTGCTCAGCTCAGAACCCCAACACGAATCCATCATCACTTGCTAAGTGTTAAATGATCATTCTTGTGCTTCTCTCACTCCTGCTCCTTATGTCTTTGTTGGTATCGCCGCTGACACCCCTGCACTGGGACACCCTGGCCTCCCCCTGCCCGGAGCAGCACAGCCCGAGCACAGCAAATCACGTCCCGAGCACCGGCGGGAGCTGCCCCGGGC
>NW_009953199.1:395117-401277 GCF_000747805.2 Chaetura pelagica | reverse complement strand
GGGCCGCGAGGCGCGGCTGCTCCGGAGAGCGCCCCCTGGCGGCTCGGAGGAGCGCGGCGCGGGCAGGGACCCCCGGGCTCCCGCTGCTTCATCTCCCCATTTCCAGGGAAGGAAAGTGTTGGGTTTTTTTTTTCCTCCCCCGCAAATCCGAGCAAG
This sequence comes from Chaetura pelagica, assembly GCF_000747805.2. Taxonomy (NCBI): domain Eukaryota; kingdom Metazoa; phylum Chordata; class Aves; order Apodiformes; family Apodidae; genus Chaetura; species Chaetura pelagica. The sequence goes on along the minus strand of NW_009953199.1, from coordinate 401,121 downwards.
ATTTGAGCCCGTGCACCACCCCCCGAGCACATCTGTCCCCTTACACTGTCCCTTTTCGCGCTTTAAAAGGACTTAAAAACAGCTAAAGAGGCCCCCAGATGGATTCAATCACTGGGAAGCAGCTTCCAACACTGTCGGATGACAACAGCTCTTGGGGACAGACTCTTTATTGTTTATAATGCTCCTCGGAGTGCAGGAACCTATAAACATCGTGGAAGGGGACAGACAGTTATACAACAAACTCGGAGGAGGGAAGAGAATCCCATTATCCTAACACAACACAGATGTTCTCTTTCCTTGCTGCGGAACTGAGTCACTGGGAGCCTTCTCCTGGTTACATAACATTCCCTGGCACTCTAAGCCAACTCTGGCTGCCCCTTCTCCACTGGCGAGGGCACACGGTTCATGGTCCTGTTGAAAGTGTCAAGATCTGGCACAAAATTCTCGACGGGGACCACGAGTTTTTTCCGGATGTCCATGCACTTGTTGTCCAGCATCAGGGAATTGGCTTTGTAGCCAATATCTGTCTGGATGCGGTGGAGTTGTCTCTGAAGAGCATTCAAGGCATCCCTGGGAACAGGCAGAAGTGAGAGGAGTTGGGTTCAAGCGCTGCCTTCACTCCCCAAGTTGGACAGGAAACGCCCAACTTCCCACTTTCTGGCATCAGACAGAAACGTGCAGCCTTTGCAGGGAGAACAAAGGCCCCGGGTGGTTCCTGGAGCGTGGCAGCAGCACTGGGAACAGCCAGACCACACACTGCTCCTGGGCAGAGCTGTGCACCCTGGCAGCCCACGCCAGAGCAGCACTTCTGGCTCTTCCTTTCCTTTTCACCCATTTGTATTTTACCCCTTCTAGACCTGTCTGAGCCTGGTTGAGTCAAGCAGGGGCTGTGGGAACCCTCCCACCACATAGACCTCTCCTGCCTTGCCTGCACCCTGCTGCCCCATCCCAGCTCCCAGGACTACTTCCACTCCTCATCTCAGCAGACATGAGCTTCCAAAACGCAGCTCTGGAAGTGCTCCAGGGCTGCACGTGGCCACGTCCCTCACTGGGGCAAGGCTGGGCCACCTCTCTGCCCCAGAGAGCAGGGGACTTACTGTGACTCTGCCAGCTTCTGCCTGAGCGCACGGATTGTCCCCTCCAGCTGGTAGACCTCATCTGTCAGCCCAAACTGCACCTGCAACGGGGAGGGAGGACACAGCAGTTCATGGGGCTGAAGTCTTGTTTTACAAAAGCCACAATTCTCTCCTTCTAGCCTGGAGATGTTTATCTCCTTGCTTTGCTGCATGACTATAGGATCCACTGCTCACCCACACCTTCGGACCCCCACAAGCCCCATCCCGGTCGGTTCTCCCGTCCCCCCAGCTGGTACCTGGTCCCGACACAGATCTGCCCAGGGTCGCTGCGTGCGGGTCTCCAGGCGGGTGTGTGCCACCTTCAGGTCCTGCACTTTCCTGCGGAGATCTTCCTCCAGGCGCCGGATGTCCTCCTCCATCTCAGCAATTTCTTCCATGGTCTAAGGATAAAGACATGGATCATGAGGCGCAGCCAGGGATACAGACTGGAAAACAGCCCCCGTGCATCCTGGGCTTTTGCTGTGCTGGGAATGAATTTCAGACAAGGTCTGGTGGGCTTCCGAGTACTGAGCCCTGCTGCTCAGAGCCTGGGCTTTTCACACAGACCAGGCTTGGTGCTGCTGGTGTTTCATGGCCACAGCAGTTGGCAAAACAAAACGGCCACTTAACAGCTGTCACATGGAACCATGCTCAGGCCAAGCAGCTTCGCACATAAAAACCTTTTTGGGTCCAATTCACACTCAAGGTTTCTGGTTGATAACCAAAAAAGCAACATTTACATTCTGCTCCTGCCATTTCAGCTCCCCATGGGCTCTTTCCATGTCTCTGATCCTCTTGCGAAAGGCAAACTCTGTGGCCACTCGCTGCGCCTCCAGCTCGTTGTTTGTCTGAGGAGAGAACAGGCTCCAGTCACAGCTCCAGAAGGTGTCTCCCCACAGCAGCTGCCAGTATGACCATCAAACAAGGTGACCTGTGAGACTGAGCCTGTGAGCAAAACCAGCTGTGTCCTGGCAGCTGCACAGCAGAGCCAAGCTCCCCTTTCCAGCAGGAGGTGGCTGCTCTCCGATAGACCAGCTGGCCAGTGCTGGCTTTTCAAAGACCCCCTTCCCTGGCCACAGCACACACCAGCCCCTTCTCCCCTCTGGATCCAACCTCTGCACACCAATTGAGAGCCAAGGGATGGGTTTACCTGGGCAATGAGCAGCACTATTGCTTCTCGGAGCTCAGTGGAAGCCTTCATTTCTGCTTCGGCACGATCCTTGTTGGACTGGCTATTCTGCTGCCACTCCTCAGGTGTAGTTGATCTGTGATCAAATCAGCAAACTACTAAGTTGGGGGGTTGCAAGACAAGTTCAAAAAGAACCACCTGCTGCAGGCCAAGGCAGCTCTGCGCAGCGCAAAGTGAGTCAGGAATTCTGGAGGCCGCATCCTGTCTGATCCCCTCACTGCACCAGCTGGAGATTGCTGCCCTGTGGCTCCTGATCCAAGCCCAACATCTGCTCAAACTGGGGACACATCCAAACCCTGCTATAAAATGCCAAGCAAGTGAAAATGTGCAGCAACTCCCCCACAAGTTGTGCCAAAGGCTGATACCACACTGCTTACTAAGTGTCACCTACAGCCAGGGAGGCAGGGCAGCCACCTTCTCTGTGTGGTGATGATTTAGAGAACTCCCAGAAGTCTGCGCCTGCACAACTCAAGAGCCACAACAAATCCCAGCAGCCAGCTCCTGTTCTGAGCTCTCTCTGCACCCATCAAGCCAGGCCAGAGCACAGAAGGCAGCAGCCCCCCCAGGCTCTCTCAAGCACCAGCACGGATTGGGCCACACAAGGGCTCTTTCCTTACCCATTTGGGATCCGCGTTGGGTTGACCTTGAAGGTGATGTTGGGACAGTTGACGTTGAGGGACAAACACACATTATCTAATTCCAAGGCTTCTGTCTTGCACCTGTGGTCCCAGCTCAGCTGCTGCCGAGCTTCCTGCAGGAGGCTGTGGGAAGCAGAGCTGGAGTCAGTGGGAGCACATGGAGGGGGGAGGCAGCTCTCAGTTTCCAAAGCTTTCAGCACCACCTCAGTCATCCTTCTCAAATTACTGATGGGCTCCCACCTTCCCAGTGACCAGGGCCCAGCCTGGTGAAGCAGCACACCCATGTTCCTGCTCCCCTGCGTCCCCCCAAACTCCACAGACCTCAACAACCACCACCAGAGGCTCCTCCAGCAGCCCCAGGGCAACCACACCTGGGCCTGCCTGCCCATCTCAGGGCACGACAGGCACAAACTGCTGGGGCCGAGCAAGGCGGGCAGAGTCTGGCCAAGAGCTGTGTCATTCCCCTCACCAGAGCTGTTCAAAGGCTTCGTGCACTTTCTGCTGCAGCTCTTTCTTGGCTTTTTCTATCAGCTTGACCTCCTTGTGCAGCTCCTCCTCCACAGGGTCCCGCACCACGTCGATGGCGCGGCGGCTCTCGCGGAGCGTCAGGCACTCGATGGAAACATCCAGACGCAGGTTCTTGGCCTGGAGAGCACGTTCTGCAGCCTCCTTCACCTGCAGGAAGGAGTCAGCTGGGTGTGGGGAGGGTCTCCTTCAGGGATGCAAGGAAGAAAGGAAGGGGAACCCACTAACACCCTTGCTAAGAGGGCCTCACTCAGCCTGTCTTTGCAGTTCAGAAACCTTCTAGCAAGTCTGGAGTGAAAACTGCCAAGGCCCACCAGGTTACTCCTCCACATCTGCTGTTTGCCTCGGGAGTCACACCTTGCTGGAGCCTGAGGACTCCAGAAGCAGCAGCCTAGAGGTTCAGGACTAAAGGAATCAGAGAGATGTCCCACTGCTATGCTCTATTTAAAACAAAACTTTTTTGGATAATGGTGTTAACTAACTTCTCATCCTTTAGAGTTGTTGTTTTTCTTTAAAAAAAAAAAATCACCACAAAACCAACAAAAAAAAATCACAACAAAACCCATCCAAAACCCAGGGATGAGCATGCAATGCACCCCTCCATGAAAGGGCCTGGCTCAGCCTAGAACACAGTGCCTTGCCTGCACTCAAGCCCATCACAGAAGACAAGCCTCAGTTATTTAACATCCCATGTTAAAAGCACAAGTTGATTTCCAGCCATCTGTCCTCACACCATACTTTGGATAAGGCTTCGATTTCCGCATCTGTGTCTGCAAGACATTTGTCCAAGGTCTCCTTCCATCTGTTCACGCTGCTGATCCGTTCAGCCAGGCGGGTTCGGTTGTCGTGCTCATCCCACTTCGCCTGCAACTCCTTGTGCAGCTCCTCCTCCACAGGGTCCCGCACCACGTCGATGGCGCGGCGGCTCTCGCGGAGCGTCAGGCACTCGATGGAAACATCCAGACGCAGGTTCTTGGCCTGGAGAGCACGTTCTGCAGCCTCCTTCACCTGCAGGAAGGAGTCAGCTGGGTGTGGGGAGGGTCTCCTTCAGGGATGCAAGGAAGAAAGGAAGGGGAACCCACTAACACCCTTGCTAAGAGGGCCTCACTCAGCCTGTCTTTGCAGTTCAGAAACCTTCTAGCAAGTCTGGAGTGAAAACTGCCAAGGCCCACCAGGTTACTCCTCCACATCTGCTGTTTGCCTCGGGAGTCACACCTTGCTGGAGCCTGAGGACTCCAGAAGCAGCAGCCTAGAGGTTCAGGACTAAAGGAATCAGAGAGATGTCCCACTGCTATGCTCTATTTAAAACAAAACTTTTTTGGATAATGGTGTTAACTAACTTCTCATCCTTTAGAGTTGTTTTTCTTTTAAAAAAAAAATCACCACAAAACCAACAAAAAAAATCACAACAAACCCCATCCAAAACCCAGGGATGAGCATGCAATGCACCCCTCCATGAAAGGGCCTGGCTCAGCCTAGAACACAGTGCCTTGCCTGCACTCAAGCCCATCACAGAAGACAAGCCTCAGTTATTTAACATCCCATGTTAAAAGCACAAGTTGATTTCCAGCCATCTGTCCTCACACCATACTTTGGATAAGGCTTCGATTTCCGCATCTGTGTCTGCAAGACATTTGTCCAAGGTCTCCTTCCATCTGTTCACGCTGCTGATCCGTTCAGCCAGGCGGGTTCGGTTGTCGTGCTCATCCCACTTCGCCTGCAATTGGAGGAGAAACACCATTACTCCTTTTTAAATTGCAACTGTGAATCTTGCTGAAGCCTTTCCCTGTTTTCAGCATTGACTGACCCCTGACAGGAGCACAAGATGATGCCTTTTGGTCTAATGGGCACCTACACGAATGGAGAGCACAGAAAACAAGCTGCAAAGGACGTGAGAATCATGGCCTGGGGACTCAGTACCCACACAGCACTGCACAGGGGTTTGCAGGAAGTAAAGGGACATAATTAGTAGGTTCTCTAGAGGCAAAGCCTCCTCCTTCTCTCCCACACTCCCCAGCCCACTGTTCTGAGGCCCAGGAGCAGCCAGGACTCACCTGGTTGTTGGTTTCATTGCGGAGGGCTCGGGCTTCCTGCCGGATTTGGTGGGAAGCAGAACGTGTGTTCTCAGCATCAGCTGAGATGAAGTGGGAGCTGGTGTGCCAGTCTGGCACCGAGAACCGCTGCCCTGGCTTCACACTCAGCGTGGCCATCTCGCTGAACAGGGGGCTAAAATGGAGTGAAGATTCCTGTGCTTATTGATGGAAACACACCAGAAGTGGAGACAAATCCACAGGCTGGAAAGCTCTTCAAGGGGAAAGCAGCTCGGACCTGGCACCTCCCCTGCTGCAGGCACATCCCACAGCCAGGGAAGCACTGGGAATGGGTGGCCAGAGCCCCCTCTGTCCCCGGGCCAGGGGAAAGCCCTGCCCGCCTGCCCTCCCCGCAGAGCGGGCTGTTTGCAGGACACGGAGCTGCTCCCAGCGCCTGCAGCTCCTACCGAGCCTGCCCGAGATGACCGAGCCCGGGTGTTTGAGCTG
>NW_009953199.1:387706-393848 GCF_000747805.2 Chaetura pelagica | reverse complement strand
CCCCAGCCCCGCATCACCCCCCCCGAGCTCCCAGCCCCGCTGCACCGTCCCTCGGGAAGAGCCCGGAACGATGCCGGGATATTAAATAAATAAAGGCAGAAGCACCACATATGCATTTAAAAAAAACAAACCACTTTATTTGTCAAATGAAGGGGTCGGTTCACAAGGGCCCCGGGTGGCGGGAGCCGGGGCAGCAGGGACCTGGTGGCTGCTGCTGCTACACGCGGTACAGGGGGTACAGGTGCCTGCGGGAGGGAAGGAACGGGGGAACTCGGCATTTTACTGTGCTGGAAAGAAAGCAGCTCTTGCTACAGGTAGAAAATTTTGGCAAGAACAGTTTGTGTGGGAAGGGAGGCCGGGCAGAGGACACAGGTTTGCTCAGCACGTGCATCTCCCCGCAGCGGCTCCTCCCGCGCCCGCCGGGCACAGGCACACACGGTCAGGATGGTTCAGGAAAAATAAAGGCTTTTACCAGCTTGTTCACCATCTGTCTACAATCTACTTGTGCAACGTCTCAAGTCACAGCTCTGCTTAATTCTCACAACAATTCCCTTTTGCTTTGAAAAGCCCCAGGACCCTCAGGGTGGGAACACGGCCCAGTTCCTGCTGCAAGAACATGAACAGCCCAAGGAGGGGAGCAGTGACCAGCACATCAGAGAGCAAGACAGGCAGAGAGGGAATCTCAGTCCACCAGACTGGTTTATTAGAATTTTATTCTGAAAAGGAATCCCAAACAGCACAATGTTCGTTTCTGTTTCCATTTAAACACAGGGTATTAAATAGGCAAAATTCATATGCACAACATTGCTTCCAGCAGTCTCCTACACAAACACAGCTTGATCACGAGCAATGTTTATGGCACACACAAGGCCACCTGAGCCCCCTTCTCCTGAAGACACTTTAACACCCATATTGGCTCATAACCCAATGCTACCAGTTACTGGGAATGCCTTAAAGTAACATCTGCTGATAGACAATGTCCTTGGCTATGACCACACACCTCCCAGCCACGCCAACAGCTGTTTTATCCCATGACAAGCAACAACACTGTCCATCCACCAACAGGCTACCTGGGGAAGCTGAAGGGCTTACACCAAGGGGAGAAACAAGAACACAGCAGACAGGAGGGTCTCAACCCTGTGAGCCCCAGGAGTGTCACCCAGCCCATGAAACGCAGATCCCTGCACCACTCACTGCTCGTGGCAGTTGGGGCTGGACAACAAGCCTGTAAAAATCAGCATTTCAGACCAAAACCTCCTTCTGCCAACTCTATTGCTGTGCTGAGGCTTTTAGAAACCGCCTGCAAATCAGACACAAAATGCAACTTTCTAGAAGCAGTATTTTTTCTACAGGAAAACAACATTTAAGTTGTCTCAAGGCTAGATGCAACACAGAAAACTGCAGAAGTGAGAACATTTTGATGAAGAATTGAAATAAAGTCCAAAGAAAACTAAAAGCTGTAGCCACAGGAGAAAAGTGATGTACAAAATGAGTGCCCAAAGGAGCTGAGCTTCACTGCAAAGCTGAACAAAGTTGTAAGACAAACTTTGTCTCTATCAGCCTTCCTCTCACAGAGCTTTCTTGGTGTTCAACTTTCCTCACCAGTTAAAGAGCACTGCTGAAGTTTCCACTTTGCTGGCACTCCATCAGGTTCAAAAACTTCAAAAGGCTCTTAAGATTTAGCATTGCTCCAGTGGGTATTGCTTTGCTATTATGTCTGAGTGAACACTAACCAGCAAGGCATGGATTTTCTATCAAAGAAACTGGTTTTGAATATATTGAAGAAAGTTGCAAGTGTAAGTATAGTGGCTGTTTATGAGTTACTAATTTAATAGCTAATTCTTGCACACCTGTATTCCAATGGGTTGCAGACCTATGGGCTAGCACAGCCCTAAACTCAACATGGAGTCACATCTGTGTTGCTAGATAGTATTACAGGAGGTACTAATTTTCTAACTGCAAAATGTGTTTAAAAGACCTATATAGTTCCCAGCAATGAAAAAAAAAAAAAACAAAAAAAAAAAAAAACAAAAAAAAAAAAAAACAAAAAAAAAAAAAAACAAAAAAAAAAAAAAACAAAAAAAAAAAAAAACAAAAAAAAAAAAAAACAAAAAAAAAAAAAAACAAAAAAAAAAAAAAACAAAAAAAAAAAAAAACAAAAAAAAAAAAAAACAAAAAAAAAAAAAAACAAAAAAAAAAAAAAACCCCACACATTTCATTTAAATAAACTTGCCCTCTGACAGTCTGCTTTGAAACAAGTGGATTATCTTAAAATAAAGTAACAGGTAAAAATCATGGGAGCAATCCCAGTGGCCTTCCTTGGGCAGAGCTGGGCTGTAAGAGAAGAGCCCATGTCAGAGAGACTCCAAACAGAACCCTATTCACTGAAGATGCAAACTTGCAAGAAGGGGCACAGGTTTGCATCAAGAACTCAGCACTTTCACAACCTGGTTGATCCTCAGAACACCTCACAGTTGGCTCCCTAAGGCGACGTGAATCATCAGCAACATTTTCTAAGTAGGGTGAAAAGGGAGGCAGAATTGTTTACCCAAGGACAGAGAGGGAACCCATTTCAGAGCCAGCCTTGATACCAGAGCTCCTGGCTGGGCAACTCATCAGTATTTCAAAACTGCATAAAATACCACCTGTTTTAAAAGCTCTTTCATTTCCACCTGAAAATCCACTTTTTCAGCAGCTTTAAGCCCCAACTACCATCTAAGGATGCAGGTGCTTCTGCACAGCACACAGCTACAACAGCTTTCCCCCTACTCACACCTCCATATCCCAGGAGGGGGGATCTCCTACTACTTGGCTAAATCTTCCCATACCTGAGACCCTTCACAATTTTCCACACAGACATCACGACTCTCAGCTGCTGCCAAACTGGTTCTTGGATTTTCTGTGGTGTTTGTTCCTCACCTCCACATTCCCACTCCATCAGACCTCTGCACTGCTCCCCAACATTCACTGGACAACATTCTTCATGTCCTTAGAGCCACTAAACAGGGGTAGGGGAGGAAGAAGCAATGAATTGAGTGTATGGAAAGCTGCAGGAGCACAGGAAGCAGTGAAGACATCAGTGGACAGGCAACATCCAAAGAAAGGCAGAATTAATGATTCTCATTAGATAGAGAAACATATCAAGGTTAAATTTTATTTAAAAAATTGCAAGTCTACCAGGAAGTGTATTTATTTGATGACATTACTCTCCAGAAACCACTTATTTTAAAAGCTTTTCCTCTGGGTAGTTCTAATTCACAAATAATTCAGGGCTCACTAAGTAATTCAAAACAAAACCAACTCCATTCTGACCAAGGCCTTTGAGCTTTAAAAAGAGTTCAATAAAAACATTAACCATCCTACCAATGCAACCATGAGTTTTTCCAGCTTCTGCTCTTGATCAGAAAAAGGCACATGCTTCCTCTCAGCAAGCCTGACACAAACAGTTCAGGACACTGAAGCTACTGTGTGACATTCCCATCTGTTTCCCTGAAGGGCTGGAGCTGACCACAGCTCCCCTGACACCACCCAGCTGCTCCAAGTCCTTCCTTTCCACGGGCAGCTGCTCCCACTGCCACCACCAGCCCTCCCACCCAGAGCCTGTTCACCTTTCCCAGCCTCAGCATCCTCATCACGGCGTTGGGGGGGAGAGGGGTCCTGCTAAGGGAACAGGGAGGTAGGTAAGAGTGAGGAAGAGCAGAGCAACTGTAGTGCTGCAGCACATCAACTGCCTGCTGCTGTTTCTCATGGTAGCCAGGCACACGAGGGCACGAGCTGTGTGAAGGTTCCTGGTTCCCATCTACCAGAGCATGTGTTTCACAGAGGGGTCAGGTACTGCTCACAAACCCCCTTGGCTCCATGGTTTCAAATAGCACCCATCTGCTGGAACCTGTATCTGTTTCAAACCAAGTAAGGTGGCTTCAAGGCCTAGATACAAAGCACAGCTGAACTCTGCAGCTGCTGCAGGCACTGCCACCTGCTTCCCAGCACAGGCCCCCAGGAGGTGAACAAGCACTCTTAAAAAATACAGGAAAAGGCTTTTCCCCTCATGTATTAGTGAGGCCTTTCTGGGTAAACTGTGGATGTACAGATACAGGCTCACAAGGCTCTAGCAGCATGAGATTTTTTTTTCAGTATATTCAGGTTTTTCAATATGAAGACAAGCTTCCTCCTTGCATTTTGTTGAGCTTTCTACTATTGGTTTCGGAGCAGAGTCACCACCCCCCCCCTCCTCTGCATAAAACCTAACACTAAGGCAGCTCAGTTTTAGGATTAATCCCAGCAAGATTTGCTATGAGTAGCATCAATTACAGCAAATCCTCAGTCTCAAACTCTCCCAGGAGGGAGGATGAATTTAAACCATCCATGTGCACTAGGTGGTTGGCTCTTTTTGAGTTTGTTTTTTGTCATTGTTGTTTTATTTGAAGTATTTTAATAGCATGTCTACATCTTCAGCAGATTATCAGCTTGTATTTACATGGGATATTTTAGAACACCAAGCACCCTCCAGTCAGTGCAACAGAACCACACAAAACACTTCTGCTGTGACTGAATCCCTGGGTGCTACAGCTCATGGCCACCCAGGCAAGATCTGTGCCCACAGTATCAGCTGCAAGCCCATTTCTTTTGGTACAAAGAGGGGGCAGCAACTTCCTTCTAACTCTCAAAACCTTCAGTATCAGTTAAATAAATGTAGATAGAAAATAAACTGGTTGATAGGCAAGGGCAGAGATGGACAGTATTGCTGCAAACAAGCCAACGGTGCAAGATTTTTCACCCTTTTCAGTCTAAAAGATTAAAACACCTACTACTAAAAGGGGATCAGAGACATAGTTTTGGCTCAGAATTTAGAGTGAAAAACTGCTTTCTAAATCCTTGCTGAGTAACATTAAGAAATTGGGAATATAAAATAATTTAATATCATTGCAAGCTTAAATACTGACCAAGTGGCTCTAGTAAGACAAAGTTGGTCACAAACTACAGGAAAGTTCATTTCTCTAACTTGAATCAGAGGAAATTATACAGCAAGATCCTTGGTTCATAGTCTGTGTGGGCAGCACAAGCAGGAGTGCTCCACTGCACATTCACTGAGTGTCCCTTTCCAGAGGTGTGGGCAACTGCCTCATCCTGGGACTGAACACCAGAAATATTTCATTGATCATGTCCAAATTATCAGATGTCAAAAAGCTCTGCTTACTCCTAGAGAAAAGGCCAGACACAAACATAGTCCTGCAAAGATACCACTTGCAATTCAAGTGGGAGGTTTGCGCTTAAGCTCCTGATACCCAAAAATATCCTGACATCAAGTTATTCTACATCTGAGATGCCCACTACTGCATGAACAGTAATCAAATGAACACAAACCTTTTTAGTTTTAAACTTAAAGAAACAAGGTACCAATTGAAGCAGTCTGTCTAGTGAGCTGTTTTATTCTGTCTCCTCTCAAACACAACCAGCTAAGCTGACTTCAGAGAAGAAAATCAAAACATTCAGAAGCTTCTTCCAGATAAAAATAAATGTGAAAAGTAACAAACAGACCAGACACAGAGCTATGAGCTGCACACACATTACCAATAAATATACAGAAACACCACAATAAGGGACAAGGTTCCTCATAAAAGAAAAAAGTCCAATAGTTGCTATTGAGACCATCACAAAAATGAAAGTGTGTATTTTTTGCAGGCATGTGCAAGCACATTACAGTGTAATCAAAGCAGAACTTTGCTATTATTATTACTTTATGCAGCATTACAAGGTTGCTGAGGTGCAGTGTTTAATAGTCTAGTCTACAGCTTTTCCTGACTGGAGGAATGCTCACCAAACTCCCCATGGACTCTCAGCCCTCACAGCAGGGCAGCCTCTCCACCCCACCAAGCTGTTCCCACCCAGAGGATCAGAACTCCCAGGTGGGAACCACAAGTCCCATTGGGTCATGCCAACCACTCCTTTAAACACACACAGGCCAGGTGAGATCTGCCCACAGCAGGACTGGCCATCTCCTCAGTCTCCAGACAGCTGTTTCCCTGCCTCACCTCTGGGAGCTTGTTCCTCAAAGAGACAGCATCCCTCACCAGCTGATTCCCTTGCAGGACCATCATCACCCCAGGAGTCCTGTGCTGCTGCTTCTCCTACACCCCTGCCC
>NW_009953199.1:371718-387059 GCF_000747805.2 Chaetura pelagica | reverse complement strand
CCCCCCAGACACCCCCTCAAAGTGAAGAGGTAAAATTGCATTGACTGCATCAAAACTGGTTCTAGCCTACCAGCTGAATTTGGTGATCACTCCTCAATGCCTCTGCCTCCCAGTGAAAACACCTTCCTGGTTATTCTTGGTCCTGACTCAGAGAAGCTGATGCTTGAAAGTACCTGAAAGATACCATCAAACACTTGGCATTTTCAACAATTTATCTTAGATTTTCAGCCACGTACAACTGGAAATTAAAAATCTACAGCACCGTCTGCTAAAAAGGCACTTTCTGAGGACTGTCTTGCTTTAAAAAAAAAATCACTCCAAGTTTTCAACAGTGGAACTGCTGTTTTCAAAGGACCCCAGGTTAACTACCCGTGTTTGGCGAGGGGGAACCTCAGAGAGGACTGGAAAAGGCCAGGGATGGAAAGTGGGGGGAGTCTCTCCAGCACTACCCTGGTTTCCGTAAAACTGATGCTTCACTATTTTCCCTCGCCAGGCTCTCCCTTCCCATTCCTTCCCCTCCAAATGCATCTTTGCCTACTCAAGAGACAAAAATTTGGTTTTGTTTTAATGTTAAAGAGGTCAATATTCTTAAGACTCTACTAGGGAGGTAAAATGTAGGATCCTGGACCCACCTTGTTCATACCTCAACTACAGAAAGTACAAAATCTTCTACCAGCAGAAGGATCCATTAGCTCAAGCTCTAACCACTAGCTTTATTTTTTTTCAGGTTTACAAAAAATAAGAGAATTAGCTAAAGTGAAGTTTTACTTAAACGTGTGCCGAAACAAAAATTATGTCCGAATACCCCATATTGATCTAAAGTACCATCTTTGGGTAGAAAAGAAAGACAGGAATCTTTCCCTTTGACATCCCTATGGATTTTTTCACTGGATCCAATCAACCTGCCAACAGCAGCCACAAAACTGCACAGCACTGAAAGGGACAAGTGTCTGCCTGGCGTGACCAGAGACTGAGATGGCCATTTAGAAATAATCTCTGAAAACTGAATTTATGGTTCCAACATACATAATCTGAGCTTTTGATTCCTTGCATATAAAAGTGCTTTGAGTAAGTTCACAAAGCTAGGAAAATAAAGGAGGACCAGATATGAAGTGTAAAAAAAAAAAAAGGCCTCAAGCTTTTTAAAGTTTAGGCTGAGCTTGGAATTTCACCAGAGTGAGCTTCAAGACTAGCAGAAAACCAGCATTTGTAGCTGGAATTTGTAGGGCAGATGATAATGATCTGGTGTCTTATGTTGAGCATCTTATAGGACAAAAACAGGGAAGCGAAAACAGTTTAGGACCAACAATAGCATCTCAAAATAATCTGACTGACCATTTCCAGAAACCTATTTTACTCCTCGAAACCATTTCTACGGCCAAACCGACTTTCAAAAGGACTCCAGAATGAACCCTAGAAAAATAACTTTTGGACAATGCTTAAGGAGATTACACATTGAACAGTGATCCTGAGTGAATCGGCCACGGCTGAAGTGCCCCCAGCATGGAAAAAACAACTTACAGGGGAGTCACTCATGAGCAGATGTAGCAAGTTTAATGCATCAACCACAAAACACTCTACATGTCTCTCTAAATCTGGATCTCCTTGTCACCAGCTGGCAGGTTTAGGCAAGGCTTCCTGCCAGGTCAGGAGAAGAGCTGCCACCAGCTCCAGGAACTCAGCCCAGGCCTGGGGGCTGCAGGATCCAGAGCTCAGCCTTGGGATCCTGCTCTGCACCCTGAAGCCCCCAGGCCAGGGCTGAGCTCCAGATCCTGTGGCCCCAGCACTGGAACTGGCTGGTCCCTGTATGTGCTCCCACCACAGAAGCAATTAGTGGCACTTGTTAAGTACAAGCGGGGCCTGGTCAGTGTCTGAGGAGGCAGCAACTGCCTGGACAGGCGGGAAAAGGAGCCCGGGATGTCTGCAGAGTGAGGAACTGGCCAAATGTTTGCCCACGTCCTGCTGTGGACTATATCCAGCTCCCAGCCAGGGAGGGGGATCTGGTACACCTCTCAAGATTTCCCCTAACAGCACGTAACATTTGAGTTTTTTTTTCTATTATTTTTTTTTTCTTTTTTCTTTTTTTTTTGGTCTTTTTAAAGGAGAGCAGGTACAAAAATAAAAGAAATCCATATACTCTGAAAATATACTGGAAACTGCCACCACAGATGAGGTACCATTTATCCCACCCCCACCCCCCCCCCCCCCCCCCAAACTGCAAACATCAAAATATATGTTTTTAAACAAAGGAAGAATATCTGGCTATTTAATCTCAGTTAAAATGACAGCACCCTTTGTTACACTTGATATTTCACACCATTAATTCTCTTTTGAAAAAAAAAACGAAACAAAACCAAGATATCTAACTAACCTTGATTCCTTGCTTATCTCCTCATTCCTTAGTGCAGTAATTGTCCATCTCCACTTAAATAAATATAGCAGCTACAGCATCAATGTGTGGCCCTCACAACGCCAGGAACTTGATATTGTAATACAAAGAAGTATCGGCACTTTACGTAGATATTTGCAAAACCAAGAATAGAGATTAAAACTTCCAAATACTCTTCACATGAAAACCAGGTACAACGCTAGCTCAGCAAGTCATTTAAGTCACTTTCCCAATGAAGTTTCTTCAGTTTGCTTTTTGGTGAAAGCAGCAAGCAAAAAAGCTTCTCCAATCAGTGTCACTGAGCAGGGTGAGAAGGAGACAGTGTCTTTGAAAGGAGAGTTAAAAGACTTTATAAAGGAATTATCATCTAAACGCCAGAAATCCACAAGAAGTCTTTGTAAAATAGTAAAAAAAAAGAATCTCCATTTTAAAACAATTTTCTATAAAAAGCCTAACCTGGACCTTTTATAAACAGAACTCCTAGCTAGAGTGCTTCTGAGAGAGAACTGACGGGTCACGGACCAAGAAAAACATGGGAGAGACTTCCCTGGAAACCACCTTGCTCCAATTATTTTGTGACACTCACCTCCCTGCAGCAGGTTTCCCTGAAGGTGTGGAAAGGGAAGTGCAGGGAGAAGGCAAAGACTTGTCAAAGACACCCCCCCAGGGGCTGGAGGTGAAGCTGAGGAAGGCTCCCAGATCCCAGGGGGTCCCAGACCCAACCCAGGGGGTCCCAAACCCCACCCCAATCACCCTCCCACCTTCTCTCCAGGGACCCACAAGCCATGGGCCAACTGCCCACCATCACGACTAGTTCCAGTGCAACCTTAACTTTGAAAATTGAGTCTTTTTACATTATCCTCCTTGATATTGGGAGATAAAATATGTATATACACCAAGTGTTCAGTAAAGCTCCTTGAGACAGCGTTGTGAACAGCACTAGGTACATTTCCATACAATATACAAATGCACAAAATACAGTACTTTGTTTTCTGGCAGAAAAAATGGTGGGGATTCATACCTGTCGAAGCAAAACGGGCTCAGATTTTAGGCTCAAAAGACAGTATATTGGCAAACAGTGGATTTCATGAGGATGCCAGGAGATAAGCTACTCTCATACCAACCCACTGGTTTTCATGTGGAGAGCAGGTGGAGCTCAGAAGGGCTGGGATAACAGCAATGCCCATACAAACAATCTGCAGTATATATACTATGAACCAGTGCAAATAAAAACAGTCAAAAATGCAGTTCACGAGCCCCCCCCCAAACTGCAAACATCAAAATATATGTTTTTAAACAAAGGAAGAATATCTGGCTATTTAATCTCAGTTAAAATGACAGCACCCTTTGTTACACTTGATATTTCACACCATTAATTCTCTTTTGAAAAAAAAAACGAAACAAAACCAAGATATCTAACTAACCTTGATTCCTTGCTTATCTCCTCATTCCTTAGTGCAGTAATTGTCCATCTCCACTTAAATAAATATAGCAGCTACAGCATCAATGTGTGGCCCTCACAACGCCAGGAACTTGATATTGTAATACAAAGAAGTATCGGCACTTTACGTAGATATTTGCAAAACCAAGAATAGAGATTAAAACTTCCAAATACTCTTCACATGAAAACCAGGTACAACGCTAGCTCAGCAAGTCATTTAAGTCACTTTCCCAATGAAGTTTCTTCAGTTTGCTTTTTGGTGAAAGCAGCAAGCAAAAAAGCTTCTCCAATCAGTGTCACTGAGCAGGGTGAGAAGGAGACAGTGTCTTTGAAAGGAGAGTTAAAAGACTTTATAAAGGAATTATCATCTAAACGCCAGAAATCCACAAGAAGTCTTTGTAAAATAGTAAAAAAAAAAAATCTCCATTTTAAAACAATTTTCTATAAAAAGCCTAACCTGGACCTTTTATAAACAGAACTCCTAGCTAGAGTGCTTCTGAGAGAGAACTGACGGGTCACGGACCAAGAAAAACATGGGAGAGACTTCCCTGGAAACCACCTTGCTCCAATTATTTTGTGACACTCACCTCCCTGCAGCAGGTTTCCCTGAAGGTGTGGAAAGGGAAGTGCAGGGAGAAGGCAAAGACTTGTCAAAGACACCCCCCCAGGGGCTGGAGGTGAAGCTGAGGAAGGCTCCCAGATCCCAGGGGGTCCCAGACCCAACCCAGGGGGTCCCAAACCCCACCCCAATCACCCTCCCACCTTCTCTCCAGGGACCCACAAGACATGGGCCAACTGCCCACCATCACGACTAGTTCCAGTGCAACCTTAACTTTGAAAATTGAGTCTTTTTACATTATCCTCCTTGATATTGGGAGATAAAATATGTATATACACCAAGTGTTCAGTAAAGCTCCTTGAGACAGCGTTGTGAACAGCACTAGGTACATTTCCATACAATATACAAATGCACAAAATACAGTACTTTGTTTTCTGGCAGAAAAAATGGTGGGGATTCATACCTGTCGAAGCAAAACGGGCTCAGATTTTAGGCTCAAAAGACAGTATATTGGCAAACAGTGGATTTCATGAGGATGCCAGGAGATAAGCTACTCTCATACCAACCCACTGGTTTTCATGTGGAGAGCAGGTGGAGCTCAGAAGGGCTGGGATAACAGCAATGCCCATACAAACAATCTGCAGTATATATACTATGAACCAGTGCAAATAAAAACAGTCAAAAATGCAGTTCACGAGTTTACAAAGTGCAAAACTCCCCAGTCCCCTCACTGAATAAATGCTCATCTCTGACATCTTAAATATTGTTTTACCTTTAAAGTGGAATGAAAAGAGTCCCATTGATTTGTTTCACATTTCAGTGATTTAACATGTTAGAACTATCCCAGCCCTCTTTATTTGCAAAGTGAAATGAAGTTACCAATAACTTAATTTTAAAAGGAAAGTCATTATCAAAGAGGAAAAAAGCATAAAAAGTTTTATTAATTCCTGACATTTTACTGATGTCAAATAGATTTAACTAAGCACGTAAAAACTTAGATCTTAATAAAAAACCCTTTCCATTTAACTCAAATATATCCTCCACATTTCAAAGCCAAAAATATGGACAATTCCTTTGTTAAATCAAAATATTGCAGTGACAAGTAAAGCTCGAGGAATTCTAGAAGCATTTTTGCTATTTTTTTGATTTAAAAAAGGAAAATTCAAGATTCCTTCTGACTATAAAACTTTCCTTTCAAAATTAAGGCTTTTACTTTGTCCTTTTAAAATCATGGAGGTGTCCATTCTTCCACAGTTAGTGGTACAAACACTGCTTTAGTACAGCTCAATGGACACAGTTTTCCTTTAGAACGCTTATTGCACTAAAAGATAGCAAAACAAGTTGTCAGTTTTTTAAAAAATAAACATGGTTACATTTCTAAAAAATAAAAGTTGATGTTGACCATATGTTCTGTAATAATTAAATTAAAGCATTATTATTACTCTAATAAATATAAAAGAAATAAAAGGAAGCTAAACTTCAAAAACACATACATATGAAATCACATTAAGGTGTGAGAGGCAGCAAGTAAACTAGCATTTTTCTTTTTTCAGAAAGACCTTAGCTCTAAAGTTTCAGTTCTGGTGTTTACTACATGTAATCCCATAAAACCTGGGACATTTGATCTCACGTGAAGCTTCAAGATATTTGACTTGCCAGATAGAAAATAATTGAAACTTTTGGACTAGGTAAAACAGCAGCTTTAGGAAATTCACCAGGGAGCAAGAACAGTTTGGGTCACTACTGCCTGCACATGAACCACTAGCTTCTTTGCTTTTTAGAGGGGAACTGTTGGAGCCCAGAACTCCAAAGCTGTGAAGAAAGACACAAAGGCAGCAGTTGGCTAAATTAGGTTCAGATTATTGGATTAGTGTGCAACGCATCTTTCCCCTCAATTTTTTTTCTAGTTAGTGCTGTACATACAAATGTACTTGGATATGTTCACATCTGAATGTTTGATGGCATCACTGAGAGAAAGATTCCTCAATGCAGTGGGGTAAAAAACTTCGCTATTTTTTTTGCACACTTCCCTCCTCCAAACAATCATTGAGATTGTTCCTAGAAAGGTGGTTTGTTGGGTTTTTTTTAAATCACACTATTGATTTTTTTTTGCAAAGGTAGTTGTGCTGCCCAGCAACTTGAGGTAAAGGCATAAGAGGGTTAAACTACGAAAAATAAACAAAGAAAGATGATGGCGGTGCCTCCTGGAGGAGCCCGCGCCAAAAAGCAGTTGGCTGGTTTCATATTGCATAATAGTGCTGTGTTCCTCGATGAAGTAAACAATCTTCCTTGTGTCAATTTAAGGGTTAAGCCTCTCCCCCCTGCACAGTGTCAGCTCCAGCAGGGTGGGAGGCACAGCCCATAAACCAACCCCGCCGGGAACATACATTGTATGTGGCTTTAGTTTCAGTTCTTCCTCCCGGTAAGCACGCGCCCCTCTTAGTGACTTAAGCGAAGTACATCGTGCGTAAGGTGTCTTGGTGAATCTGTACAGCCTTCGCCAGGGCCTGGGGGTCTCTCCCATTGCTCTGTCCTGAAACATGGCTTCCTTCAGCACTGCAAGACAGACCAGCAGGGCTGTAAATCATGTTAGTTTGGATCAAAAAGCTGCCGTCACATCTCAGTGTTCAGCACAGCAACATGGCAACAGTGATGGAACTGGATGCTGAAAAAAACTACTTGTGTACTCCCTCAGCAACCTCAAGGCCTTTGACAAATCCCTCTACCTTGCTGCTCGTTAGTTAATCTAAAAATAAGCCTGTTACAAATATATTGATGGCTGGAAGGTTATAAAATACCTCTGACGTAGAAAGCAGTCAATTAAGTGGGAAGCACTTAACATTTGCTTCACTCATGGCTACTCTACTTCCAGAGCAAGAATCTAAATGCATGGCTTGATTCCCTCAAACTATGTCAAAGCAATAACAGAATACTTTATTGAAATAAATTTAGTTCTTTTAATCTCAGTGCTGTTCACTAGAACCCACCAGCTCACCCTTGTCCAATGCTGAGCAGCAGCTGTCAGCAATGGTGACCTTAAGACTAGTCCCAGGGGTAAGAAAAATTCACTGCCAGTCGAGCAATAACTATTTATAGCCCAGTGGCTTTATGCCTGACAATGAAGCAAAGACCAATGGAGACAAAACCACGTCCATTTACCTGTCGTGTTCTTTGTCCACGAGATGGTATCGTGCTCTGAACGCCACCAGGTGAGCGTAATACGCCGGCGCGGGAATAGAAACCGAGCGCGTGCAGCGCACGTAGGTGTGGCAGAGCTGGTAGGTCAGCAGCTGGAGCTCATCTGCAGTGAAACAGTTATCATCCCACAAGACATGATAGTGTGAGGGACGGCTGGTACCCTGAGAAGAAGGGAACAACAATTCACTTATCTGCTTTTTCCATACAATCAAGTCAGATCTTTACATTCAGAAAGGCCCAGACTGTCTAGTCTGAACAACCGTATTGCTGTGGCAACACCCCCACACTGGTGGGTTTAATTTCCACAGCCTGTAATTCACCAATCTGCATTTAGTCAGCAAATCATCAAACATTGCCTTCAGTCTTTCAAACTATTTACATTTGAAAACTCAATTCAATGCCAATTTAGTTGTGGCTAAAAATCAAAGGTAGCAAGTTTTATTTTCAGAAATAACAAAGGTACAAAAAAGTGACCTTTTAAAAATAAACTTTAAAAAGTATCACTTACTATCAATACAAGTTTTAAAAGGTGCAGCAGACCAGCTCTCAAGCAAATAAGACTATTAGTCCCACAATAATGTGATATCTCAGATAAAACTGAGCTCAGTGACATTTCCCTACTAATTAACTTTGTAAACACAAGTGTCACAAAAGGGAGAAGACAAACATGTTGTATATACATATTCACTTACAAAGAAACAATCATACCTGTATTCCAGCATGGCTACAGAGGTAAAAATCAAACTCATAGGGATGTGTAATGTCTGTATCCACAGTTGTCCCAGCTGGAATATTGCCACTGCGTCCAACCTAGGGAAAAGGTTCTGTTAACAACTGCAGCCACCAACTCAACTGTAACATCTCAGCTGTAATTAAAAATACAAGTTTCTATTAAACACATGCAAGGTTTCAGTGAATGAGCTGCCTCAGTGCTGCCTGGAAAGCAGCACTACAGCAGCCAGGGATGTTTGGCAGGGACACTGCATGGCTCTACCATCTCACCACAGAACACTACACCTACAGCACTTTGAGACTTTAAATGTAAATGTGTGTGCAGCTCTTCTGCCTTTCTGAGATTTGTATTTGTCAGCTTGAGTCTGCATCAACATGCTCAGAGAAACAGAAACGTTTAGGGGTTTTATTTGTGGGGGTTTTTTATTAAATTGCTGTAGACCTGCTCCTAGTTAGTTCCATCACTAGTGGCTGCAGGTATCTGACAAACACTGTTGGTGTGTGACAAATGTGACAAAGCCTGATGGCAACTGTTGGGTATTTTGAACACCCTTAAGGTCAATGACTTTTCAATCTGGGGCCACATTTTGTGCTTATCAATTCAACCTCTCCCCTGAAAGCAAAGCCAATCTGACAGACAGAGAAGGCCATCTTAATATTTTCTCCAGGAGCTTGAGAAGCTTTTCCCATTAGGTTACTAGGAAGGAGGGCCAGGATTACCCTTTCTGTTCTGTCAGCACAGAACAATCGTGTATGATGTCGCTTCTGCACCACAATGTAGGTTATTCCAGGCTGGTAATCCTTCTCCAAACTGATGCAGGCTTCCCGAATGGCCAGCAGTTCATAATACAAAACCTGCAAAGGCACAAGAACAGAAGAGTTTAGTTTTCCTTCCCTTGCATTCTGCACCCAACATCTAAAAACGGTTTGTAGTTCACACTGAGTGCAACTTTACCGCACAATTAGCAATCTTAGGAAGTACTTAGAAATATATTGTTTCCCAAGTTCTAAGACCACTCCTTCCCAAACAGGAAAGAAGTTGCAACTCTTCTTACCCAACAGGCTTAAGAAATTATCTCCTTAAAACTCTCAATTATTTTGTGCAAGCAACTCAAACTGTAGAGCTACTGAAATACGAGAACTGGAGTTACCAGGTGGAGTTACACAGCCCTTCAGGAAACCCACAAAGGAACCAACCTGTCGAAACTGCCCTTCAGAGACCCCGTCCCTATAGAAGATGATGCGTGTGGGCTTGAACCGTGTGGACTTGTAGAACTGGATGAGCAGCTCCCTCACCATGGAGGCCAGGTCCTGGATGATCTCCTGCCGGGGCCGCTGCACTCTCACCGTGGCACAGTACCGGCTCGGGTGGGCATCCATACTACCTACAACCTGCAGGGGAACATTCCATGGGTAAAAGCTTCAAGAGCAACACACACACACAAAATTAAAACAGAAAAAAAAGCCAAGCAAAGAAATTTTCAAATACAAATGTTAAGAAAAGTCTGAAGTACAGAGCAGTGGTTTTATTTTGAAGACATGATTTTTAATGTAATCAGAAACGTGCACAAACAACTGGCATAAGCCCTGAAAGACATGTCATAGAATAGTAAATGTAACTCGTGGACTATATTTAACATTCACCCAAGATGAAACCAGTGCTGGTTAAACAAAACTTACAGCAGCTATGGAAGGCTTCTTTCCATCTCCAGCAGGAGGGTGAGTGACATCAGCTCCCAAAAAGATCACTGGCTGCTGGAACACAGAAGGTCTTCAAAAAGAAAAAAGTGCTAAGTCACACTTGTAGCTGAACAGCTGGCACAAGGTTATTGCTCAACATGGGGTTTTGCTTCTGTTTCAGCTAAGCTGCACAGAGAGACCTTCTTATCAGGTACTCTGGCCAACCCTAAACAATGAAATCTTTGTGCATAAGATGTGAACTTTGAAAGCACCATGGGACAGAAAATCCTGCTACTTAACTGTGCTGAGTTCCTAGTGGAGAAAAGCCACAGAGCTACACCTGACAGCACAGACAACTCCTTACAGAAACCACCATCCGACAGTGGGATGACACTGGGGTCAACCAAGCACCCCTCTGGCATTGCATCAGCCATGCAACAAATGGCTGGGTGCAGGAGCACCCACATTATCCTGGCTTCTGGAATTTAAGCAGCAGGATAGTCTCCCAACTTTTGATTTCAAGCTCTCAGGAAGTCTCAAGAAAGAATTCTTAAGACACTCCAGAAGTTTTTCTGGATTGCTACCTCACATTCTGCACATTTCCACTCAAAGAAGAGACACTCTAGCAAAGGTCAGAGTCAAACTGAATTTCTAGTCTTCAGGACCAAAAGAGCTGTGCTTCTCCAGAATGATCCACATGAGAAAGATGGGTGCACACGTGGGTTGGGCTTCTCAAACCTTGTGGCATCAAAGCAATTGCAGGACACGGAGCAGAGAACAGCCACACACAAAACAGTCAGTCTCCACAGAGGTTCTTACCGTTGATGAGGTACAAGGATGTTGTTGATTCCTCCCAGTTTAACATTGATCTTCAGGCACAGATTTGACAGGGTCTGTGGTGATGTTTTAATGACATTCTTGACTTGCACACACTGTGTGGCCATTCCCAGCAGTGTATCTCCCACACGCTTCACCTCCGCTGAGAAGCAAATTTTAGGATACAACATTTGAAATGGTGGCTATTGCCGACGGAATGTTTTCATCTCAGCTTAAGTAGCAATAAAGTCAACACACACACACTGCAAAATGATTTTTGAACAGATTTATCAGCACAACGTGTGAACAGACAGGTACAGACAGGTATTCCCTCACCATACACGGGTGTTTTCCCTGGCAGGATGACAATGATGAGCTGAAGGCCCGAATAGGTGTTCTTGAGGTGTCGGAACATGGGCTCCACACTGTCTGCCCCCTGGGCGTACTTGCAGAAGCAGGGCTGGCCCTGGATGGGCATCCCCGCGTCCTTGGAGATCTTGCGCAGCTGGTCCGTGAAACCCCTGCAGATGAGAAGGCTTTTGAATTTTTGCAGTAGCAACAGCACGTGACTACCAAAGCAGAAGAGGACAGAACAACTCTGTTACTCAAATGAAGACAACGCCAAATAGCTTGTAAAGCAGCATTTAAAACCTGTTCATTATGTGGAGGCTGCACAGCTTTGAAACATCAGAGGCCAAAAGGGAGGGGAAAAAGTTTAGATGCCTTTAGTGCTTCATTCAGGACACCAGAAGGGACTACACATCAAGCAGCAATGTTCCAGGACCAAAACCCCATGGTGTAACCAGGTTCAGGGTTTTGACTTCCAGCAAGGAAACAAAACAGTTTGGGCTTTCCCCCTGACACCTTAGGTGATTAAAGCCAGGTAAACACTCAGGTTTCCACTAAGATGGCTTCATTACGAGAACAGTCCAAAGCCTGAACCATGACATGCCTTACTTCAGTATTTCTTCTCTGCATTGTCTCTGTGTTGCAAAGCAAGCTATAGCCCACATTTTGATCTCAACACCAGTGTGAAACTGCTTCCCTCTCATGTCCCAGACCCCATGGCTCGGGGTCGCCACCGTTCGATTCTGCGGAGACAGAAAAACACCAAAATTGAAGCAGCAGAAAATGCCTCTATTTTACAGCTTCCAGGTAACAAAAAGTTTACCATTCAAACTGATCTCAGTATTGAACAGTGAACAGACTGCACCAGCTCAGGAAAGCACTAGTCTGAGGAGAAATAGAAGCCAAAGGCTCACCCGCCCTCCGTACTGCAGCATGGGGGCCGGCAGCACCCGCCCCGTCACGTGCGCCATCTCGTCCCGGACCTTGAACTGGAACTCTTGAACAAACGGATCCGCATCGTAATTTGCACTTCTCACCTGGAAGAAGAGTTTTTCTGTATTACAAAAGCATCTCATGATCATTCATATAATGAACAAAAGACCAACAGTAATGCTGAAGTGTCCTGCAATTCCCCTCGTCAT
The DNA here is from genome assembly GCF_000747805.2 of Chaetura pelagica. Taxonomy (NCBI): domain Eukaryota; kingdom Metazoa; phylum Chordata; class Aves; order Apodiformes; family Apodidae; genus Chaetura; species Chaetura pelagica. The sequence continues at coordinate 374,754 of NW_009953199.1, read as the reverse complement.
TGAAAAAGGCTGATTTAACTGCTCAAGCCAACCAACCTATGCCCACTGAAAACAATTGATATAATGAGATACATTTGATGAGACTTTTTTGTTCCCTTACTTTTGTTCCATATTTCTGAGTGCTGGGCTCGTACTATTATTGCAAGCTATTGTAAATAAAACCTATTTTAGAGAACAGCAAAAACCTATGAAGTTAAGGGGTTAGAAGAAAGGAATGACAAGACTCAGCTAGTCACATACAAAGTTTTCACATTGAAGTGGTCTAATCCAGTGTCACTGAGTAAGAAGTATCACAATTAACTGAAATTAAAGAACTAACCAATCTGCTTATCTCCTCTTGCCTATCTGGAGCAGATCTCGCTGTGGCCTTTATCATAGTTGATGTCTGATTGTCCGTTAGCTTCTTGATGCACCGCTGGCCAGCTACAATGTTACAGACCTTGAAGGGAAACCAGAAGCATCAGCACACAATGGGAGCACACAGCACAGTGCTGTCACTGCAAAACACACCCCCAACCTGCTTAAGCAACTGCATATTCTCTCTCGTAGTTCTAAACTTTAAAGCACTTCTTAAAATGTAGATAGCCTTTTGTGAGATAAAATAACACCAAGCATGTAAATAAGCAAACATGCTTGTTGCAAAGTGCACTTAATGCTTTGCAAAACAATCCAGCCCACCAGTGACAAGTTGATTAATCAGAACATGTTCATTACTTCTAAAGGCAGGTAGGTGTGTTTCTGTTCTTGTCCCACTTGCAGGCAAGGAAGATGAGGGTACTTCAGCTGGAGGTTGTATTTCTCTCTGAAATACTGTGCTACTGTTCTCTCCACAGTCTGGCCATTTTCTAACTGCAAAGGAAACCTGAAAGGACATGCATTTGAATAAGATGTACAGAATTCTTAGTTGGCAAGTATCAGTAACCCTCAAATTAATGAAATATTAGGTCCTGTTGCACATTCAGTGTTAAGCTATCACACATTTCATGCTGACAAAAAGCATCTTACGTTTGATGACTCGCTGGCCGCCTGGTCACGTTACACACACGGTATTTCCTTCTCATCGTTCCACAGTGAGTCACTTCTACCTTTAGACCTGCACAAAGGTACCAAAAACCCTCATGTCTACACAAAATTTTGCACAGGAGACACAACGGTCCTCATAATAGAACATGTTCTAATCCAACAGCTTTGATGGTCAGAGTCAAACAGCAGAACATAAGAAATCATTATTCTCTCAACATTTTTTCATTATAATTTGATTTGACTAATCAGGTATTATCCTCAAAAACAAATCATAGTGTATAATATTTAATGTTCAATGTCATCTGGATTTCTTGTAGCAGTTTCATTTCACAGGCATGTGACTAATCTCAGACACAGGCTGCTTCCACCATTCTGTTCTCATTCCCAGTGCTGCACTCCTCCAACACCAGCAGCTCCAGTGTAACTGACATTAAATAGGCAAAACTAGATTTCTACCCTATTGCTCATTTTTTCTCCCAACTTTGTGTTCTCATTCAGCCTGTAATTTTCTTTAATTTCACTGACCAAGTTTAACTTTAGATTTTGAGCAGCTGAAGATCATGGCTAAAGCACCCAGCCAAACACCACAGCCTCACCAGACCTGCCCCTCTCCACAGTAATGACAGCAAGGAGAGCAGCTCAAGAGGCTTTTTGTGGCTATTTCTGTCAACTGTGCTCACCCTGTCTGTGCTGTGCATGGAGCAGACTCAACAGCTGCTGAAGCACTAGGCTTATCACCCAAGGGCTGCACACTATCAGCACAGTTATGTTTTTCCCTCGGCCCACGGAAGAGAAGGCAGTTGTGAAAACAGAGCCTTGTTGCCCAAAAGATTCAACCTCCAGCACACTATGAAAGGCTCTGGACAAGGCAGCTGGATGACTTGTCCTCTTGAGGCTTGTGTGGATTGTGGACCACAGACTCAACATCCCACATCAGATCAGGTCCCCAGGTATCAGACTGCAGACACCATGTTTGGTTTTCCAGGGACACAGACATCCCAGAGAAGGAGCAACCGTGCTTCATGGACTCCTGACAACACTAACTGCACCACTAACATCAGTATTACTTGCAGGATGGCATAACTGTAAATAGTGCCCTGATAGAGCATTAGGAGAAAATACAAAGAAAGAAACCACGAAGCACTGGGGCACAGCAGAAGAGGGCTGTGACCAGAGACACCTGGAGCCCGTTCACTGCCTTGTCATTAATCTGCTGTGACACCAGAGGCACTGCCCTCCCAGAGCTGCTAACTGCCAGTTCCTTAATGCAGGGTTTGTGTCACTGTGGATGATCACAACATCTTGCCTGCAGTTCCCAGATACTATAGTAGTAAAAATAAATATTGACAGCAAAGGTAACCTTTCAATACTGTCTGATTATGGGAGCAAAGTGTTTGTGGCATCCAACAGCAAAGAGATGCAGCTTCTCATTCTCAGTTACCAGTCTTCCAGAACAAAGACAGACAAGCAGATGCAAAAAGGAGACATGTTAGAATTACTACAAAATAATTCCTTTTTTCCCCCCTAATGACTATTCTGTGCACACACTGGTTTATGACTATAGTTGGAATTCACTTTTCCTGCCCAGCATTTCAGTAGAGTCTAATCTTGCATCAAGTAACACCAGTGTTTAAGGGCAGAACTTTGAAGAGATGAGCTCTTTCAAGGCTTCTCTCTCTGCAAATTACACTGGAATGAGAAGGTAAGAGAAAATGCAAACTAAAGTAGCATATATGAAGAGAAACCACTCAAACCAGCAGCTTATGCAATTCATTTGGAATGGAATTTGGCCTTCAGTTGCAGGTTAGCAGGCAGTGCTTGTTTTTCCTTAAGGCAATCAGTTACTAGAAGTCCCTGCAACAGCAGACTTCCCAAGAACCCATGATGTCAGCTTTTCAATTCATTTGCACTCTGCCTCAGTACTTGAGCAGTGGGAGAACCAGAGCACAGCCCTGCTCTGGACCAGCCACCCAGCCAGGTGACAGCCACTCACCTGGGCCCAGGCAATAAACA
>NW_009953199.1:369952-371386 GCF_000747805.2 Chaetura pelagica | reverse complement strand
CTGGGAACACACCTCATTTTTCATCTTTTTTTTCTGTAGAGCTGCACTGTTTCATGCAGGACTAGAACTACAAGCAGGGCAAACTGCAACTCCCTTGGCAGTTCCAGGGCCCTTCTGATACATGTTAACCAGGAGGTTTCCAGTTAAAATGAGCCTCTTAGAATCAGCTCGTGTCACCTGGAACAGAACAGACTTTTCTACTCACCCTTTATCTCTTTGGTGAATTTTACCCGATGAGAATCAGTCAGAGGTCTTGGTTGTTCATCAATATTATGAATGTCAAGAACTTCACACATAAACTGAATTACAGGTTGTGCTTTGTAGAAGGCAGTGGCAGAAACTAAACAGGGAAAAATATTGTGTCAAAAAAACCCCAAACCAAGTCAGAATGGTGTGAAGCAGTAGATAAATAAATGCTTTTTCAAATTCCACATAACCCTCAAGCAAATGTCATGCAGCACATTTTTAAAAGCAACTTAGCAAGCCTGGAAACAACTAAGTATGCAAAAGCCAGCATAGAGCCCAGCACAGTCAGCCTGCAACTGCTTTGCATTTCAGGGTTTTGAAAGGATTTTTCTCCAGATAACATTTATTTCTAGAAAGCTGCAGTGTCCCCAGGAGACATTCTGTTTCAACTCTGTGTGGCGCTGCAAGCAGAGAAATTATTAACATCTCTCTACTGAAGATTTTTTGAACATGAAAAGCTAAGATTATTCACTATGCAATATAATGTTGTCAATTATACATTATGATCAATTACTGAAACAATATTTGGTACCAACATGAGCACTGTGCTGTGCTGTCTCTACACAAATGTTAACGTAGTGGTGCATGCAATCCTTGATCTACCAACATCTCTTACCCTCCCTGCATACTAATGACAATCTCATTAACTGACAATACACTGTTTTTTAAACAGGACGGTTGACTCACTCCAGGAAAGAGAGGCCATAAACAATCTGGTTGACAAAGTTATAAGCAATCAAATCAGTACCTTTCAGTAAGAAAGGTGAGGTGGCACTAGATACAGCTCAAACACAAGCAAACTACTACATATACTGAAAACTCTACACGACAGAAAAGAAACAGCTGACAAGCACTTTGAGTTTTCCAGCTCTCATGTACCAAACACTGCTAACACCAGGAAACACTCCCCAGACGTGTGTCACTCCAGCAGCCTGCCAGCTCGAGGTGACGCACCGACTGGGCCTCTCTCCGGATGCTGGTTACTGAATGAACTCGGGCAGCTCCCACCCTGGTGTCCTCCCACTCCCTCAGCAACATAGCCCAACACAGGGAGAAACAGACTTTGTAGCAACCCTTGAATGAGGTCAAGAACCAGAATGAAATCAAGCCTCAAACCACAACATGAAGTGACTGCCCCATAACCCACAGCATACAAAGCTCTGAAGTTTCTCCTGATAAATTTCTACC
>NW_009953199.1:356002-369758 GCF_000747805.2 Chaetura pelagica | reverse complement strand
ACCACAAGAGTTCATGCTGAGCCTTCCAATGCTGCTAAGAAAAACCTGCTTCACAGAAAGTCACAGCACAGTACACCATCAACTGGTCTCAATGCTTTTGCCCTACCCAAATTATAACTACCTTAGAACCTAGCATGCAGATACTAGTACTGGCAATTTCTCAGACAGGGAAGATTTTTATACTCATTTTTCAAACAACAGCTACAGCACAGATGCTGCCTGAAAGGCAACTTTATAAGAACAAACCCATCTGAAGTCACATGAGTATCATCCACAATTCAGGTAATCCAGAACACACAAATTTTCATTGCACAAGCTCAGCATCAGCTGCAACATCTTCTTAAGCTCCAAGACAGATGCTAAGCACAACCTGACTTAGAATTATTAACCTAGTGCAAAGAGGACAATTTACCATGGTTTTATAAAGCACTTCAAACAGACAGTGAGAACGTAACATGGATCAGAGAAAATTTTCAGCAGCACCTGCATCTCCAACACTGGCATTTTTCAATAAGGGGTTGACAACTAAATAGACCTGAAGTGCCACAGAACGAGGGAGCCTGACGCACAGGTTGATCTCGGTTGATCTCGGATGCGCCCATCTGGGAGTTAATCAAGTGGTGCAAGGCAGGTCTGACTTTGCATAAGAAAGCCCATCTCAATTAGCGCTATTCATGAAAGTGTTTGTGATTTTAGAGCTTTCTTGGAAGTGTTGAACACCACCTACTCCAGACAGCTGAATCCATCTCACTGCCTATGTTACCATGGATGTACCAGGACAGAAATTCCATAGCAAAACAAGCTATGCTGGGCTTTTCCTTCCTATATAGGATTGGTTTTAATATGGCAGGTAAATTTCTGCCCAAACACTGATACAACTAATGCAGAAGACTAGGATTTCTAGGTAACTTTTGCCAAATAGGTCTGGTCTGAACAGGCTGAACAGGAAGGCAGTGCATGCTGACACACACCTCATTGTTACCATCTCACTTCTGTTATCATCAGACCTTCTGCATTGGGCTGACTTGACAGTCAGTGCTGTGTTTCATAGGGATATTACACGAGGCAATTAATAAATCTTCAAACTCAGCAGTGAGAAAAGTATTTTCCAGGTGAAATCCCCTTGTCCATAACACAATCTGGGTTTGACGGTTTTCTCATTCGGAGAAAACATACCCCAAGCTACTTCAACTCTTTATGATTTGCAATATGAATTAAAACATGAGTGCACAAGATGGCTCCTGGTTACTGAATCCCTCTGCACAAACAGCACCTAAAGTTATGGTCACACAGAAAGATGGTACCACAAACTCAAGCAGGTGACAACAAAAGGAAAGAATGGAAACGTCACTTTTATTCTTATTACCTTTATTCTTAACCCTGAATCCCAACTTACCATCAATATTGAGCATCATCTTCCACATGGCAGGCCGAACAGACTGATGGAATCCAAACCAGACCTCCCTACCCCCCCCCAAGGGGTGATCATAGCCTTCTGGAGCTGAGAAAAAGGAGCGGCCCACAGGGGTATACCTGGTGAGACAGACACACACACCTTCATGCTCTTGCTTTCCAAAAACTCCGTAACTCACAGCATTATTATGTTTTCAATTTTGTGCACCAGGAATCGCTGCCTAGAAACAAATGTAAACAAAACACTGAATGCTGCCATTCCCACTGCACGTTTTTAAATTTAGACAAAACATGTACTAGTTTTAGCAATGCACAACCACTTTGTTTTCACAACAAATCAAGAACTAAGTTATCTTACCCTTTCTGATCTTCGTCTTCAAAAACCTATAGTCTCTGTCACAGCAGACTCTGTACAACAGCACTGCATACACTGCACTGACCCTTAAATACCATTTTGCATGTTTTACTAGTGAGCATTTGAATCCCATGTACACTGAGAGAAGGAGTAACTATGGTGGAAACAAAGAATCAGGGAAATTCCTCTCTGGCTGAAGGCAGCTGCTCGGGAACCTCCACACCTCTTCACATCTGTAATGGACAGACCTTAGCACAGATGTTACCATCTTTCCTGTTTCCTTAGGATCCAGGGTAGCTGAGCAACACAAGTCATTTTTTTTGTGTGAGATACACCCAATGCAAACCAGCAGTGCAAAGCCAGCTGGCTGTCCAGAGCCATCAAGCAAACTTAAAAAGTAACTTTAATTGACCAAATAAGGCAGAATTAATTTGGCCTTCTCTAACATTTCAGGGTTCTGAGACAGAGTAACAGACTTTGCTAGGCAAGGTCTCTAGTCCCAACTGTGTATTTAAAACACAAGAAGCACACACCATTAATGGGTCTACCAATGAATTATGACTCATGCTTCCAGACAGTCACCACCATCAAGTGTGAGATGCTCAGCTCAACTTGAGCAGGAGACATGAAAGCAGAGTTGCAGCATGCTGTGATCTCCCAGCAGTTCAGTTAAGGCCTGTAAGTTTCTCCTGTTCTTGATCTTTTCAAATACACCACCTGCTCTGGAGTTTAAAAGTCTACAGAAACACAGTTAGCTCCAGTCTCCCCAGTTCAGCTACCCAGCTGCTCTGCAAAAGGGGAAGGATCAGTTTTTCTTTTCACCTGTGGACAAACAGGGATGAAGGTCTCCCAGTGGGGATACTTCAGGTTAAGACAGACTGCAGGAAGACAGTGAACCTACTTCATGGAGGGGAGGTGTCGTAGCACCACATCGACAGCATGAACAGGGTTAGTGCTGATAGGTTTGTCTAGTTCCAGAGGCTCAGGCAAGGTTCTTCCTGTCAAAACTTCATGCAGCAAGTGCCAGCTCACCCGAGAAACAAACTTTATTGACACTTTGAAGGGACGATCTTTTCCACCTTCTCCTGGTAATGTCACATCCAAATCCACCTGGGTAGGAAAGGAAAAAAAAGCAGCTGAGGGGTTTAATCTGGTAGCCTTGAGTTTCCACTCCTTCCCATAACCAGGCCAGAGACTCAAGAACTCAGCTATTTAGGACACAACACATTTGATAAAAATACATTATTAAATGCACAAAATAAAGAGAACTGGGTCCTCACTAAGCAGAAGAGGATCATGTAACATTTCCTCTTGAGTTATAAAATGCTTCGTTCCAGAGAAAGCATGGTTAGATTTTTTTAATAGCACCTCACTGTAAGGTAATGTCTTACAGGCTGGTATTTAACAGATTTTGTAGAAAAAGGCTACTGAATCCTAGTGGAGATTCTGGTGCACCTGTTACATGTACATTTACAGACATTGGAATTTGCAGAAAACACTAACAGGATCCCATCCCAATATAGATACTGTATGAACTTTCAGCAATATTAGAAGTTGCATTTGTTTCTTTTTCTTTCCCAAGAAGCTGTTACAAATACCATTTTTTCTGCAGTTCTTACCCCAGTAGTGGCCACGGGAAGCGGATTGGCTGTATAGAGGCTTCTTTTCCCATCATAAACTGGTCTACGGTCCCCAAATATTGTCACTTTAAAATGCTGCACCATTGAATCCACCACCTCCCTAGAAAAGTTGATATTTACATTGAAGATGTTTCCAAAGAAGTATCAGCCTGGAACAGGCTCCCACATACCCTGTGTTTTGCTGAAGTAGTTTCAACAAACGTATTATTCAAGTGAATTTCAGACCTCCCACTGACACTACAAAAAGGTGCTTCACATACTTCAACTGAAATAACAGATAAACACTACAGAATAAAATCAGAATCAATCCAAATGCTCAAACACTGGAAAATATTGGTACAGAAAGTTCCAGAAATGACTGAGACCTTTGTATAACCTTTACTACACAAAGCAAGGACACTGAACTTAGAGGAAACCCACAAGCTGGTATGAAAAACTAGTACCAGCTCACAACCCAGAGCTCTGTTAGCTCATGGAAGCTGCTCTTCCATGGACATGAGTTTTGAATTCTGCCTACATTGTATATAGGAATCAGGTATGCTAATCAAAAAGTCTTAGCTTGAAGTCCTCAATAATTTGAGTTTTTTATAACAAAATCAAGTAAAAGCCTGATCAAAGTTGCACACAATTACACATTTTCTTAACTTTATTACAAGTTGATGACAATTTAAAAAAATAGTCACCTGTTATAAGCACTAAAATCATACTTGAAAAAACACCATAAAATTTTCACCTTATATACAAAAGGGCTTATTGATACAAGTAGTGTAAGTATCAATTCCATAGAGTTTTTTGCAATATCCCCAACTGAAATATGTCTTCAGGCTCTGAATTCTTTGGGGATTCTTTGTGTTTCAGTGGCACAAAAGCTGTATCTTACCTGATACATCATCATTCCTTTATTTTACAAAAATTAAACACTTTTCTTCTTAAGCACATGCAAACGAGCATCCTTGCAAAGCAGGCAGCTCATGAGTTCACCATTTCCTGACCAGGCAATATTAACCTAAAGTACTTCAGGAAGATGATAAACATTAACTTCCTCTTCAGGCAAGATCAGTAGCAGCACTTTCACCTCTCCCTTGGGGAAACGGAAGAGAAATTCTCCATTTCGCAGTTCTTTGTTAGTAAACTCTCAGACCCCAAACCTCTTCACTGACTAAAAGCACATCCGTGTACTTGAGCAAGTTCAAAATACCTACTCAGCACTCAGCAGTGCTCCTGCACGAGCCCATCCTCTTGGAGATCCCCTCTGCACGGGTACCCTGCTCCCTTCCAACACTGTGCGTGGGTAAGCATGCAAAAACCCCATTTCCACAAGTGCCAGGTTGTTGCCACATCACTTGGGACACAAGAAGGGCAGGAAAGTTATGAGAAAGCTTTAGGGACAAGGCAAGAGGGTCTGTACAACACAGCTCCATGCTGGAGCTGGCTGCCACAGCCCTGCTGCTCACCTCACCCCTGCAGCACGTGCCACACCTGGGAAACTGAACACACTCGAGGTCCCTACAGCCAAAGGACAACCAAGGTGCAGGGGAATTTAAAAACCAAACCAGCACATATTCAGGAACCACCCCCATTTATCCCAAATACAAGCGTGCAGACAGGGTGTTAAGTCAGAAACTATTTCAGAAGAGCTGAGTCTGTGTAAATCCACCAGCTTCTTAGCAAGAATTGTCACAGCATGCAAGAGAGAGAAAAACACATTTCTAAGGGAAATTCTTCAAAGCAGGTATTTCAGTACACTAAGTTCAATTTAGCCTAATGAAAGCCATTCTTCTCTGCATAATCCACAGCACGCTAGTCAAATTTATTTATTCAGCATAATATATCCTTTTATTGGGCTCATTTATACAAGCTCATGCAGTTTTTAACGTAACATCTGCCACATTTTTTACACACATGAAAGCTGGTAAAGCAGTAGTATTTTTAAATAACCAATTTCACAGTTTCCTACTTTGAAAGGTACAATATGCGTGTGAGATTTACCCTCAACTTTCAGATTTTAAACTGCAGCTTATATTAGGACTCATAATTTACATACTCTATTTGCTGTCAAATTTGAAAACAAATTTAGTCTTTGATTTGAAAATATTTGACTATTAAAGCAACTTGTTTGGTTTGCTGCCTGTGTTCAATTAGTCTTCTCCCTTTATCTTGACAAAAACCAGACAATGCTTTTACCAGTTGGTAACACAGAAAGGAAAAGCAAAACAGTGTCTGTGCTGGCAGAGCAGAATGTTGACAACCTCTGGACAAAGTTACACAGCATCTGAACTACACCTATACTACATCAACTAAATTTATGAATGAGAAACCTCAAAAAGCACTTAAAATTAACTCCAGTCTATAAAAAGCACTTCTGGAGAACAACCAGCCCTCACACGACCTGACCAAAGTCAAAAGCAGCAGCTAAGATACTCAGACTCACAAAAGGTATAAGAAGTTGTCTCTGTTGCAGAGACTCTTCAGGAAACTGTTACTGTTCAGGTAAGCAAATATTGATCATTTCACACAGAGTTATTTTACAAACTCAAACCAAATGCTTTTGCCTCTCTCCACATCAACTGAAGACATAGCTTTTATCTGAAGCATAACCAAATAAAACAAGCTGTGACAAACACCCTTTTTGGTTTTGGAAGCACACTTGGAATTGTCCTACAAACAGGACCATGAAAGGGATTTTTTTTCTTCTTTTAAATAAAATATAGTTGCTATTTAAAAGCAACTTATTTCAAATTTTCCATTTACAAGCATTTGTAGTTTCTCCCACTGTTATGGAAAGAACTAACAATACAGAATCACAAACAGCCCTACCTAATCCAAGTGCTATGGCCACCAAGGGCTGACCCACTTCACAGCATCAGGGCACAGCCAGGCTGAAGAGCCTCTGTACCCACCTCACAGATGGTTTTGAGAACTTGCCCACAGGTCTCCATAACATAATATTTTTAAGTACACAGATTTTATGTCCATAGAGACTATATTTACTTCAGTAGGTCTCTCTGTTGCTTAAAAATGTCAGTATTGGTATAATTTACAAGACAAATTTCACCTTCTTACCTGTTCACCCTCCGAGGACACTTATCTGGTTTGATATCCACCTCATAGAGGTAGACATCAATCTTTGGGATTTCAACTTGGAAGCAGTTGGCCAGCAGTTTAATGGGTTTGCCCATGGTGCCATAGCCAGGACGTCTGGGCACCATGAGCAGGGGCTGTGCCCCGACGGGTCCTGCCGAAGAAAGAAATGTCACAGGTTAGGAGCTGAGCACAACAGACCAGCTGTGCTGCAAAGGTACCTGCTGTACTTCAGCAGCTTAAAAACTATGCAAGGCTTCTTGCAGTTGCAGGTACACATACTTGTCTCCCACTGAGACTTCTTAATGCACTCCTTTTTTCAGTCCTAGGCAATTCCCTGATCCCTGTATATTAGAGATTAATACTCACAGCTGCTCAGAGAAACAACCAACAACTGCAGTAAAAGCTGGGTATTTTGAAAGTCAACTAAAAGCATCTGTCTAGTAATGTAAGTAACAGTCTGTTACAGCCTCACCTGGCTGAATCTTTAATTTAGTTTGCATCATTTAAGTGAGAACCCTCAAGTTCAAGACCTGGGTGACTCATGCCTCACAGAACCACATACAGTAGTAAACACAGGCAACTTTCAAGAATTTCTACTGGTATTTCCACTTTAAATTATCTCTATCCAGTCAAGAAACAACAACAAAACCAACAAGCTTTGTAGCCTGAGTTTTAAAAAATTACTCATGGTACAAATGTCATGATTTACAGAGTATTTGATTAAGTTAGTTAGAAGTTCTCCCCCGACTCCTACACAGTGACGCAGACCACAATTCCAGCCCACTCATTTTCAGAGAAAAGATAAAATGTCAAGGGCTGGTAAAAATGTCTTATTTGCCTTTTGATTGATCTCCACCATTCCTGGGAAAAAAAAAATAATAATAAATCACATTATCTTGAAGGAAAGTTTGTACTGAGAATAGGTGAACCTCACAGTGAAGTCCCACTGTAACATTTGTTTGTCTGGCTCTACCCAGAAACGTACGAAAAACTTCTGAGTGGGCTTGGCTTTGAGCCATGAGGCAAAACAAAAACATCAAACAAGCATCATTTAAAACACCCTCACAGACCATGCTTATGCAAAACTTGTTCTAAGCATCTGTCCTCTTCTGCTTTTTCTTCCCTTTAATACTGTTCTACGATTTACTCTAGATATATTTTCAGAATATAAGCATATGCAAAAAGCTACTACTAAACATTTGAGTGACATAAATGACTCAATAGCTTATTTTAATATTACAAAGACATCCCAGGGTTTATATTTAGTTGGTATCTGTAGGAAATACTAGCAAAACTGCTGAAATAAAGAGAAGGTTAAAAGATTCCTGATCTGATCTGGTCTGGTCTGCCCTGTCTTCTCCCACTCTGTTTTTTAAAATAATGTAAAATCAGTTGCTAAAATCCATAAGCACAGAAGGAGGACTCAGTGTGAAGACAAACTTCATGAAGTTTAACTGAAGTGCCATGGAGCATGGAAATACAGTATGGCTGAAATCTGTCAAATTGCACTAAGTTAAACTTTCTAACTGAGCACTCAGCTATTGGAGAAGAGCCAAACCCCTTTCTGGGAATGCTGTCCTGGTATTGACCCCTTTGCTCGGATTAACAGAATCCCTGTGATCAGCTGCACAGGGGCACAAACCTGAAACAGGCATTATCTTCAGTGAGTGATACAGGGCAGGGTCAGCAAGGAAAAGCCCAGCCCAAGGCCAGGCAGGCCAGCAGGGCTCCAGGCTCTGCTCCCTGCAAGCAGGGGGCACCATCCAAATGAACATCCCTTATGGGACAAAGGCTTTTTCAGCTGAACCACGAACAGCCCCCCAGGAGACAGCTCATCCTGGAGGAAGTTAGAACTCAGATTTTGGCAAAGAGGAATTAAGTGACCAACAAATGAGTAAGTGCAGAGCTACACAGCGCTCAGGAAGCTGCTCTTGCCATCATCTCCTGTGATACACGCTCCCTCGGACAACCTAAAAACATGTGTGGGTCGACACCCGGTTCTGCTGTCACTGCCCAAATACACTCCCACCCACTCACAATACCCTGCTTCCAACATACACTCCATTGCCAGATCTCACGTTGTGAAAGTCTGTGTCACTGGCTGCAAACCCGTGACTCAAACCCCAACAAACCATCAGTACCAAACGAGGAGCTCCAGGGGCAGCTCCTGCAGCTGGATCCTACCCGTGACTCCCTCAACCTCACGCCTGAGTCCTGTGTCAGGAGAATGGAAACATACCAACTAAAAATACTAGAAGTAGTATTATTCTAAATAGCCCAGAATGGCTGTGACTGGCAGACTGATTCCTTCATGTTATTTAACCATTGCTAAAACAAAGTCCCTACAGTTTTAAAACCTTTGCAAAAGCAGGGCCTGGAGGAGCCTCCAGGAGAGGAGCAGCTCTGCACTCTGCAGCTGCCCACAGGAGACATTCACAAGGAGAATCTTCTTCATGTTTAAGAAACTATTAGTGCTCTGTCATTATAGCACAAGATACGTACATATACCTAATGTGCTTCTAGCAAATCCAAGAAACACCATAAAACAAAATGTGTTCAGCATGCCAGGACAGCAGCCAGTTCATAAAACCAGATAAGGAAAGTCTCCAGCGTTGGCAGTCACTGCTTTATAAGAGAACAATGAACACACAGGCAGGAACTAAAACTGATGCTTCAGCCAGATTCTTGGAAAGCTTTTACATTACATTTCAAGGATATACAAGATTCACCACTGAGTATCATGAAGTTCCTGAATGTACAGTTGCTCATTAGAAAACATACAGGAAAAAGGTGCAGAGGAAATATTTAACTGCATTAAATCAGGAATAGCACAAAGCAGGAAAAAAATTCTCTTTGGGACTTTTAGGTTATATCCATTTATAAATTACTGATCATAGCATTTGTGGAAGTGGTTATTTATGAACATCCTTCAGCAATGTTTGGAAGACACTTTCCTCACAAGTGAATGCTCAATAAGCAGGAGCAACAGAGCCATGTCCCTTCAAAAGAGTCTAGTATCAAACCAGCTAAGTTCCAACTCCTCCATTTCCCAGCAGCCCCCAAGGACTATACGTTGCTCCAAGCCATCACTGCCACCTTTACAGCAAGTGTCTCCAATACCTGTTGTGTTTCATGGGATTTACCCCATTGCATCCCCCAGGGACATACAGGACATTACTGTTCCAGCCCTGGCCTGTGACCTGTGCTGGCTGCACGACACATCAATAACCTGTGTCCCATAACCATGTAGCTCATTGATGGGAGGTGAAGATATTTTGAAGTGCGTTGCTGATACTTAACTCAGTATTTCAACAAAACCCCAAGGGGATGGAAAAGGAACTGTCACTTTTAGAGAGCTTACTCATATTTCCAAATGTTAAAAAAGAAATTTCCTGAAATTGAGTAAGTGTATTGTTTATGTTAATGGTTTAAATGAGCCCTGAATCAGAACCTTTTATTCTGTGGAATTAGAGGCATTCTAATAAGATTAAACACAAGCAAAATGGACTGTAATTTCTATGGCAATGCAGGCAGCAGTGCAGCCCACAGCTGGCGGGCATCCAGAGCCAGGCTTGGATCTACCTAGCAACCAACCGAGCCCTGAGCGGAATAAAGCCTGAGCAGAAAGAGCTCAGAAACCTGCACATACCTTCAACAAACCATTTTACAGACAAGTCCAGATTTTGGCATGCAATACAGCTCTACAGCATGAAGCAAAGCACTGATTGCTAGTGAGGTGCTAAGAAAAAATACAGATTTTCTCACATGATCCTTCCCCTACAGAACGAGGCACCAGGATTGAGCTTCCAGCAAAAAATTACCCTCTTTCCTACCGTGGGCTTCAGCTTTACAGAACCAAAAAATATTAACAACTGATTACTTAATAGTTTTATTTTTGTTTATAAAACAGTTCTAAATCTCCAACTGAATGGGTGACTGGACAGTGTTAAACACATGAGGGAGAACTTAACAGGTAAAATATTTTAACTTTGGCTCAGTCACAGCAGACAGATCCTGTCCTCAGGCACAAGCTCTCCGTGCAGGGGGAGGATAGAAACCATTCCCTTTCAGAGGGCCCCAGGACTCAGAGGCCCAGCCTGTGGAGCTCCAAGAAAATTCTATCACTACTGAAAAATGAGTTAATTCTGGATTTAAAAAAAAAAAAAGGTAGGGAAGATGATGTTCAAATTTTGGTTTCAAAAATCAAGCTCCGTCCTTCTGCCAGAAATCATGAATTGCCTCATTTCTGCAGCAGCAGCCTTGCTGGGTGGCATTACATTATTTATGAGTAATGCAATCCACGTTTTCTAAACATTCCTACTCCAATTTAGGCTGGTGGGGCTTGGTTTGGTGTTGTGGGGTTTTTTTTGTTAGGTTTTTTTAAGGTTTCAGATGATAAGTCATGTTAAAACTCATCAGAAGGCAACATTTTGATGCCATGCACAGTGACAGCCAAATGCACAAGTAAATACTAGTGTGCTGACTTCTTCTAGCCTAACAAAGCTACAGAAAACACGGTGAAGTGTTTGAGAAACATCTGCAAGATAACAAATGCTTCTGACCCATTACAAAAAATCTACTCATGAAGAACTTTAAGCTCAAAAAAGCAGCTTATGTGCACACTGTGAAGTGAATGCCCAAGAACTCCAGGAGAAGAGAACATGACAAACCCCACAGACACTTTTTCCTTGCAGGTATTTCCACAGACCAGTACCAGGAAGGCAAAACACACACCACACCACTTTCTGCCACCAAAAGGAACCTCTACCAACAAGTACTTGCACTTATGCTAAAAAACCCCAAAACTTTATATTAAAATATGTCATTCTTAATGCAGTCATTTTTATTTTCAATGTATTTAATTATTGACTATTTTGAGAACTACACCATTCCTCCCTCACACTAACTCTGAACTACTGCTATGGAGAGAGCAAACCCCGCTGTCCAGCTGCTGCTATTTAGGTTTCCAAGATACAAGTAATTCCCCTTTTTCCAATTTACTGTCTGAAAAATGCCTGCGAGCAGAGCAGCAAGACCTGAGACACAGCCATGTTACTCAGTTTAGACCCAAGCTGTCAGAAAGCCCCTGCAAAACAAAACACAGTTTTAAACAGTTACTAAACAGAAGTTCTTCAAGCATAATGCTAAAACTAACGTGACATGCTAACAATTGTGTGAGCAAAATAAAAAGCAATAAATTAATGATGAACATCCACCTTTTCAGAAAACTGCATTAAAGCACAAAAAAAAAAAGAGAAACTATGAAGAATATTAAGAAGAAAACTGACTCTCAGCCAAGTGCAGCATTTTCTTTAATTAAGAGGCAGGTGCTTTGCATGAGAGCCACTTAAAAAATCTCATCTAATGAGTGAGAAAAATTGCTTCAAGGTCTCTGTTCACTTGGGGAGTCCTGCTCACTGGGACTTCTCACTCCAAACTCCCCGCAGGTCCCAGGACTATCAGCTGGATGTTCAGACCATCCAGTGAGGTTGCAAAGGCCAAGTGCAGGAATCACTGGAGCTGGACAGAGCAGGAGCCTGTGCCTGGATCCAGGTGGTGTCTGAACACACAGCAGGGGCATCGAAAGGCTCCTCAGCTGTGTGGCCTGGTCATTGCTTTGCTTTTCTACTGGAAATCAGCTCAGGAAATACCTCAACACCTCCACAGCTACAGAAATAAAGCTGCAAGGATGAAGCAATTTGTAAAGTTCACACTGTGAGTCAAACAGCTTCCACTGCAACCTCAGAGGAAAAGTCCCACTGTAACTCACATCCCATGTGTCCTGGAGCAGAGTAACTTTTAAGGGCACTTATGATTCATTCCCCTTCCCCTCCACTACCCCACCCACAAAAATGTGAGTTGTAATGGTCCTCCCAAATCACTACTCTCAACAGAGAACAAGAAAAGCAAATTCTCAGAATCTTATCTGCTCAAAGTTTGTACAGACAAGCAAAGAGAAGATTAAAGATGTCTGTAAGGACTTCAATCAAAACATACCAAGCCCAGACAGCCCCATTTGACACTTAACACAAAAACCAGTGAACTCTGAAGGAACAATATATGAAATGTGAATGAAGACAAACACAGCACTCTGACTTCACTCAGTTAAACCACAGAGCATCCTCAGCTCCTCCTGCTTTAATGCACCTGTTGGAAGCTCACCTGACACTCTCCTGGTGGAAGTGTGATGCATAACACCGAATTCAATCCATTACCCAAGAGCTGTTTTTACTTTCTTTCACCTTTTTACAAGGAGCACTGTATTGCTGTTCCTCAGTTTGCTTGATTTCACCATAACTTCACCTAAAATGCCCTGACATACACTTCCATCCTTTACTCCAGGAATACTCACAGCCCAAACTTTGTTTCCCCACTTAATGCTGGAGACTCTGCTTATTCTGACCCTTATTTTTCCCTCAAACACAGAAAAGGAACAACATCTCAATATCCTTCTTCCTTTTATGACAGAACTCCAACCCCTACTTGCTTCACCACGGATGGTTTGTATCCTCCTGTACCAGCACTAGTGTCTGATGGCCAAGCAGTTCCCTGAAACATGGAATGTTAATGTGGAACTTAATGCTCCCTCATTACCCAACAGAGGTGGTAGGAAACACCCACCGACCTGAAGGGAGCACCCGGAGGGCTGAGCCCCGAGGAGCTCTGCCTAATGGCTCGTGTTGCTGAAATTTAACATGTTACATCCTAGAAACAGGTAAACCCACAACAAACAAAACCTAAAATGCTTACATGCTATTCTTGCAAATCTATTCTTTACCATAAGACAACCAGACCTGTACCAGGCTGCAGCTGAAGTGCACCCAACACACACAGGCCATGGGCACAGCACCTGAATCCCACCCAACTGTTAAAATCCGGCACCTTCCAGCCCCACCTCAACTCCTCAGGCAACAAGTTTTTCCAGCCAAATCCATCACTAACTCAAATCTCCGTATCAGTCACAAAAGTATCTGCACGTGAAGAGATGAAACCTGCCCTGACACCCTCACCCCCCGCAGCGCCAGGAAGGGCGCCCGGACATTCCCTTTGCATCCAACTACGGCAGGAATTACCCTCCCCAAGCCCGGGCTCTCCCTCCACTTCTCCGTCAGACCTGAGCAGAAATTCCTTCGATAAACCGAAGCAGAAGTTCCTGCTCCGACCCAAAACACGGGCAAGAAACACCGGGCGCGTTTTCCCTTCCGAAAGGCTCAAAGGGCTGAGGGCCGGGCCGCGCGGCGGGGAATTACCCAGAGCCCGGGCC
>NW_009953199.1:333129-354695 GCF_000747805.2 Chaetura pelagica | reverse complement strand
GGGACACGGGACACGGGACACGGGACACGGGACATGCACACGGGACATGGACACGGGACATGGACACAGGGACATGGGGACATGGGGACACGGGACACAGATACGGCATGGACACGGGACATGGAACACGGGGACATGGGGACACAGGACATGGGACTCGGGACACGCGGACATGGGGACACGGGACACAGACACGGGACACGGACACGGACACGGGCCCCGCAGCCTCCCCAGGGAGGTGTGAAGGCACCCGACACGTGCACACAAAGCTGACAGAACAACCCGGTAAAGGCCCATTTTCCCTCTGCCCTGCCGTGCCAGCCCAGGGTCTGACACCCGGTGTTTGGTTTTCCGCGCTGCAGCAGCGCTGGACAGACCGGGACCCACTAGAGCAGCACAAATTCAGGGCGTGCTCTGTCCTCTCCTCAGTCTCTGGCAGTGTTTATAGTGTTCAGTAGCACTTTGTTGCAGGTTTGCTGCACAAACTGTCACCGAGCAGAGGGTCCAGCTGCACGTGGCTCAGCACCGGGCCAGGCTGGGAGCCCCGCTCTCCCTTTTCTCTCCCTCTAAAACATCATGTTTTGGTTAAGTATATTGAGACTTGTGCCAGCAGGTGTGAGGCTGCTGCTTGCTAGGCAGAAACGATGTCACCTTTGCTGTGGTGAGAAGGGCACTTACCAGAAGAACTGGAACTTTGGGGCAGCAGAAAAGGGGAGGGATTGAGATTCAGAATCCAGGTTTCAGATTCGTTGTTAGGAATGACCACACTGGAGGCTGCCAGCTGCATCAGCCTTTTAAAATGGCAAGTTGAAGTTATCAGGCCCAGTCAGGATTCTACACCCATGCAAATTAGAAGTAAACTACTAGAATGTTTCCTGGACTGAAATCCTGAAAGGGCAGGGGAAATGTGATCGCCAAGATGGAGCAGGTACAGGGGAGGACACCCCTGCAGAGCACACACCTGGGGCAGCTGGGGCTGCTGTAACCAGAACCAAGGGCCAGGGCTCAAATGCCCATCAGACATTTGAAACCAAGGACTCCGACCTGCTTTCCAGGCCTTCAGACCCAGAGGTTTCTGTTAAACCTCTCCCACAGGAACAGCCCCCTTGGAACTGGAAAAGCAAGAGGAATTTGATAGAAAGTGCTGTTAAAAGCAGCAGGAGGAGGATGCTCAGTTCAGCACCCGTGCTGCACACTAGTTGAAGCAGGGAGCACACACAAGCCTCCTGAAAATTGCTCAGCATTATTCAAAAACCCACAGTTACAGCTCAGCTGCTAAATAATTGATCCCCTAAAGATACGTCCATACAAGTTTGTGAGGTAAAGCACAAGCAGATCCAAACCATCCAGAGGACAGCAAACAACCTCCAGTGCTGGACCCCAAGACACAACCATGAGCTGTAGGATATTTACAAGGAATTCCCACCCTGGAAAATGTAAAACATGACACAGCACAGAAACCCAGAGGATCAAGTTTAACCTCAACCCAAAAGGATGTGAAATCTGTCCTCAAAGCATCTTGAGCCAAGGGCCTTTTGCAGCCCTGAAGCCCACGAGGTGGCTGGAGAAGCAGCAATTTCCATGTTGTGCTTCTGATACCAAGTAACTCAGAGAGCCCAAATAAAGTCAGTTCTCAGATGGATTAAGTGTTTCTCTCCTTAGACTGAAAGCTGGGAAGTGAGATCTGAGGACCCTCTACAGCAGCTCCAGGCAGCACCTCACTTGTCCCCAGCCCGTCCTCAGGCTGCTCATGGACCTTCCCCAGGCAATCTGACTCAGGAGTGTCACCCCAACATGTTCACATTGCTTTTATTTAGGTCTTCTGCCAACAGTTATATGGGTAACAGACACTTGGGACTGCAAAGTCAAAGTTGCAAGCAATAATCAGGACCAAGGCAAAAATAAAAATAAAAATAAATGCACAAATGCAATCAAATCAAACATAAATACAATGTTCTGGAGCTCTTTAATCATACCATTTTCTTTAATAGAGGTGGTTATGATCTTACAGTATTTTCTTTTGGCCTAATCCAAGGAGTTTGTTACTCTTTACCAGCCTTAATTCCACGCATACAAAAAAAAAATTTATATTCAACCTTTAAAATATAAGCCATACTTTCTTAATAAAATAAGTTTTGTGCTGCTGCTTGTTCAGTAAGTACTGTACATCAACTGTTCACGTCTATTTAACAAATGGACCACACAGAGTTCAAGCTAAAGCAAAAAATAACAACCCAGAGTGTCTTGTAAACACCCCATGTACAGTTCAACACTTGCTCATAAAAAGGAGGTACGAAAGGGGCTAGAAATCAAACACAAAAGCACTGGAGTCCCGTAAATTTTCTTTCACAACTATTGAAGTGCAAATCACTCAGGCAAGATATGAGTTTATTGCTGTCCTGCTGTCTGGCTTCCCTTCCTGCAAGAATCACATTCTTTTTATTTCACACTCATTTTCCAAGAAGAAAACTTCCTGCGAGGCAACGTTGAACACTTGGGCTTGTGGACACTGAGACACCAGAACACCCTGGCCGCCCTGGGCGCTGCGGGGAGGGGGAGCTCTGCCCTCCAACCCCCCCATTGTGTCCAGATATGAGATAAGGGAAACAAACAGTACTCAGCAGCTGGTGGGTAAACGGGGGTTCTCCTCTTCCCACACGTGCTTCCAGTTGCAGGAGGAAGGCGTGCACAGAGAAGGCAGAGACCTGGAGCCATCCAGGATGTCCCCGTGGGGTTTGTGGCTAACTACAGATCCTGACATGGGAACACCTATCTGCTGTGGGAGCAAAACAGCACCTCAACATGCAGCTACTCCCTCGCATCTCGGATAAGAAAAGGGTGGAAATGCTGGAGCCACGTGGAGGGCACAGTGAGTGCATAGTCCATGATACAAAACGTGCGGGTAACTCAAACCCCTTCTGAATTTCTCCAAAATGGAAATAGGGTTTAAAGGGCACAGCAGCTACTGAGTTTGGCTTTTTTATTTATTCAAAAACCATGAAAACCCAACGCAGAGGGTGAAATAAGGGCAGAACACAATCTGCAAGTCAACAGCTGAGAGTTTCAGAAGCTGTGAAGCTTTTGTGTAGTTAAAATTGCTGTTAAAGTAGGTGCTACATCAGCAAGTCTTCATTCATAGTTTTCTATGAACAGCCACCTTACAAATGAGTGCAAATCTTAAAGGTCCATTTTACATTTCAAGTCTCAAGGTTAAAAAAAATTGTTACAGAGCAACAAGCTGTTTCTGTAAATGCCCACACTATCTCTTTTTCAAATGGTTAAAAATGGCACGTGCTATGCCACAGCTACTAAAAGACATTTCAGAATTCTAGACCCAACTAAAACACAAAAATAAAAACTAGAAACCCAAATACTTTGCCCCTTGCTGCAGAACAGCAGCCAGGTGCTTTCCATTGCAATGCTGGTGAACAAGCTGATTTGCAGAGAGAACTTTGACCTCAACCCCAATTTTATTCTTAATGAGGAGCTTTCTAACACAAGGTGAGCAGATGCAGCCCCTCTGAGATCACTTTGCTTTCAATGAACACAAGCCAGAGTTCTGAGGATGAGATGGAGGTGCTGGATTTGTGTCACTATGCAGGCACTTGTGTAGAGGAATGTAGGCTTCTCCTGTTGACACCGAGTGCTGATGCATTCCCTACTCTCTAAAAGCCTTCCTAAGAAGTTCCTATCCTATTGATCAGGAATAGTTCCTGGTCTCCTCCCCATCACCTTGCAGATATACAGCAGTGGAGGTTGACACAAGGTGCAAAGGAGAATATGAACCAAATACTGTAGTCTTGAGGAAAAACAGGACTGTGCTAACCAGAGGATCTTCACAAAATGTGACATCAGGGGCTCAGCACTTAGTTTGCATAGCATAGTGATGTCTTCATTTTTCACAAACATGTTGCCCAAAAAGAAAACAGGCAGAGTGACTTCCCAGTGCTAGGACAGATCAATGGGCCAACATGACCAAGGTGGTTTTCATGAAGGCAAGGCAAGTTTGAACATCAGGAAGTACAAAACAAAAAGGTGTGCTTCTGCCCACGTGCTGCGCAGGGGCAGTGCCTGGGGGACCTGCCTGGGAAACGCCTTCACGTTTGGCAGTAAAACGACAACAGAGCTCTTCCCTCAAGAGCTAGGCAGGGGCGTGCACGTAGCAGTGTCTCTTGAAGGAAGCTCTGTGCACACATTGATATAAAAACCCGGATCATCTGCCCAGATGATATTGGCAATGGGTGCTACTGCTGCCCCGCTGTGCAGCACGGTCATTCTGCGCAGCAAAAGGAGTCTGAGAAGCAGTCACTGTGTCACTGCTGGGGAAAAGGCTTGTTTCCTGTTACAAACACAGGAGGAGTTTCCCACATGACAACAACAAGGATTTCACTGCTCTGACTAAGGAATGAACCTGGTGTGCTTTCAGAATAAAAAACCCTGTGCATAAGATCAGTGATGCCATGACACAAAGAGCAGCAAAACCTAGCAGCAGAGAGGGTGACAGTTGGGAGGTGCTGGAGCTGAGGGACACGGTGCTTCAGGGAGCAGCTGACCCGGGCACACGTGTGTGCCCAACACACAGGGGGACAGGAGCTGAGGAGCACCTGGAGCTGCGGCAGGAACACTCATGGGACAGGGAACGTCAGGAACCTCTGGCGAGAGCGCACGGTGATGTAAACTCTGAGCATGTTAATGACTTGTGTATTTTGGCAACAGACTCAGTATCGTATAAAAATAATGTTTAGTAAAAAAATCCCGATGTCCATCATAAAAAGTCAGGAAAAAAAAAAAAAAAAGGAGAAAAAGAAAAAGGAAAAGAATCGATAGTGATTCCTGCCCTCATGGGATGCAGACGCCCCCATCTGTCAGAAACAGTTTTAAATAACAAGTAGTACATTGGAAACAAAAATGGGTCAGCAGCCATTTAACGTGTCCTATATGAAAGTGCACATCTTTCAATGGAGTTTAACCACCATGAGGTCGTGATCTAACACAAACTGCAACTGAGGACCATAGAAATTAACTCCTTCCGATGGAAATATGGACCACCATCAAGACAAGATTACTATTCTCCTTACAAGATTAAAAACATTGAAATTTTGCAGCATCATAGTAAGGCACTCACCCAACGAAAAGTCTGTGACTGTTGCTTCAAATGGCAGCAGCTAACTAGCTTTTAACACGAGGAAGACAGTTTTCAGTTCTGAGCTAAGTGCTAGGGTGCCTTACATCATAGGGGGGAATTACTCAGGGGTGGGGAACTGTTAGTGTCAGAATTCTCCTATAAACTAGTTGGTTTTCCCCTTAACCCATTAAAGCATCTCATATTCTAAAATATTAGTTTTATAAATCTAGTCTTCTGTTTTAAGGCTCTAAAAATCCCCTCCCCCCAACCCCCACAAAAATACCTACCAGCACCTGGTGGGCAACAGAGAACCAAATCCACCAGTTCACAGACAGGAGTCTCTAGTATTGCATCTTGAAAATGAAAACCTGCTTCCGCCTCCTGGGAGTTTTATCCCTTCCTTGAATGCCTTCATGTGTTTGGTCAGGTCAAAATTTTGCAAAGCAAGAAAAAATTAAAAAAAATAATCGTCAAAGTCTCTTCCAATCCTACAAAGGTGTTGGATCTTTCTGTCCCGTGGTGCTGGTCTCCTGCCTCAAACCGACGCTGCCTGCCCTGCAGTGATTTCTCATTGGAAAAAAAAACAACAACAAGGTGTCCCAATGCTTCCTTTTTTGTATGGCTCCTACAAATCTGAAAGCTTTCTTGAGTGAGGTAACAAAAGTTAGGCTTTCAAGCAAAGTACATGGTACGTAAAGTGTCCTGATGAACCTGCACAGCCTTTGCCAAGGCCTGGGGGTCTCTGCCGTTGCTCTGTCCAGATATATGGCTGCCCTCGCCACTGCAAATCAAGGAAATCACTGCATAAATATTTTGTATTTCCCCCCAGGAACACTAAGGATCCCCTATGGAGATGATGGGCTGTGGGTGCTGTCAGCACAGGGAGGCACCTCACCACAGCGCATGGGGACGCTGCGTGTGCTGGTGACCATGCCTGGCACTGCAGAGACCCCAGCACCTCGAGGTGGCTGGTAATGCTCCAGCACCCCAGGGATGCTCCCCCAAGCCTGGGATGAGCTCAGGATGGGATTCAATCCTTCTGTATCCCCCAATCCCCCCTAGGCTGGGACCCCAGAGGATGAAGCTACGTGTGGGCCTCCTTCCCAGGCAGGGTGTCTGCAGCGCTGCACTGGCACGAGCACTTTCAAACACCAACACAGGGCACTGTGGCCCCTGCCCACCCCTGGGGCCTGCCCTCCAGGGGAGCCTCCCGAGCCCCTCACCTGTCATGCTCCTTATCCACGAGGTGGTACCGAGCTCGGAACGCCACCAGCCGCGCGTAATAGGCCGGGGCTGGGATGGAGACGGAGCGGGTGCAGCGCACGTAGGTGTGGCACAGCTGATAGGTGAGGATCTGCAGCTCGTCTGCTGTGAACCGGTTGTCATCCCAGAGCACGTAGTAATGGGATGGGCGGCTCGTGCCCTGGGAAGGAGAGGGGACAGTGAGGTGCTGCCTGCACCCAGACACAGGCAGCTGCTTCACCTCCTCATCACCTCTCCCTGATCCAAACGGCCTGGCAGACATCCTGAGCAGAAGAGGTGCCCGTGCTTCCCTCATCTGGGAATCCCACACCTGCCCGGGCACCGTGAAGCAGGAAAGCTCTTGGCCCTGAGGTGCAAACCATGGATGCTGCTGCCCCGGGCTCAGGCACTGCTGGTGTTCCCACACTGCTGCCCTGGCTCCCCACACCCACCCAGCACCAGCTCCCCACTGTCCTTGCAGGGGCAGAGGAAGCCAAAAAACCTCCCTTGTGGAAGCAGCTGTAGATCAAATGAGTGCAATTTTTTCAGTACTGTTTCTGACTGATCTTGGCTGCCTGTGGAAAGGCAGCTGCAGAGCAAGCTGCCTGCTGCAGGGACGGCTGCCCCAGCTCTGACGCCCACGGCCAGACAACAGGTCCCTGCTGACATCCAGGCTCCCCAGCAAGCCCAGCACGCTCAGACACCAGCTGCCAGGCTGCTGAATTGGCCACTCGGAAGGAAGAAAATCTCAGGAGAGATCCTTGGCTCCAGGAGAGAAACGGAGTACGTGCCACGGAAGGCAGCAGCAGCAGTGCCCTCCCAGCATCTGCTCACCAAACCACTGCCACAGCAGCTGGGACACCAGCACCAGCTCCCTGGAGCTGGAGGGGGCTGTGGCAGGGCCAGGGCAGCTGCACAGTCTGCACCCACAGCTGAGGGGAACCCACAGCACCCCCAGGGCCAGCTCTGCCCTACCTGAATGCCTGCATGGCTGCACAGGTAGAAGTCGAACTCAAAGGGATGGGTGATATTTGTATCCACTGTTGTTCCTGCTGGGATGTTCCCACTCTTCCCAATCTACAGAGAATAGAAAGAGATCCAAGCACTGCAGAGTTTGGTTATTTCCAGCTGCCCAGAGCACTGTCTGTAACACAGCTGCCCCATGCCAGGGCCACAGCACAGGGTCCCCATCTCAGTATCTCAGTTTGAGAGCACCATGCAGAGCCTCTCCCCAGGAGGCCATTAAAGGGGGACAGAAGCAGCTCATCCCACTCTGCTCCCTCTACAAACTGACTTTCTGGCATTTTCTTGTTGATTCTGCAATCAACACCAGGCACAACAGAAAGATGGAGCAAAAGGCATCAGAAGGAAAGCAGGCAGTGTGAGGGCTGGGCACTGGCCCATCCTACTGCACCTGTGGGGATTAAGTGAGCAGAACTCCAGGGATCTCTGCACCCGAGAGTCTCTGACACATGTAGTGGGGCTTTGCATCCAGAGCAAAAACTGTTACCAAGATTAAATCTTCACACTCAGACAAAGCCACAGTCTAATTAGACTAGATCTAACTGCTAAATTTAGATCAAATCTAGGAAAAGCTACATCAATCCATGTTACTGCACAGCACACGAACGAGCTGTGAGCAACCAAGGGGTTATTCATCCCGTCACGTCAGCGGCTGCAGCTATCACCAAAACAACAGATGTTTTCAAGCTGACAGAGGCTATTTCAAGAGAGCCACCAGGATCATCAGCACCCAGTAACTCATAATAACAGCAAACAGCTGTCTGGGTTTCTAGAAGCAGCCTAATCCGCACGGATGTGGGAGCCAAGTGAGCAGCAGGTTTCATTCAAGGAAGAGCTCTGTGCCTTCCCTTGGCACACCAGGGCTCTTCCTACAGGATGGGAAGGAACCAGCCACGTCCAGCACCCCGCAGAGCTCACCCTCTCGTTCTTGTCTGCACAGAAGAGACGGGTGTGATGCCTTTTCTGGACCACGATGTAGGTGATGCCAGGCTGGTAATCCTTCTCCAGCTTGATGCAGGCGTCTCGGATTGCTAGGAGCTCATAGTGAAGGATCTGGAGAGACAAGGACACGCAGAGTGAGGGGGCATGCTGGCACACAACTGTCCCTGCATGTCCTCAGGGAACCCTGCAGGGCATCTGAGGGGTCCTCACCTGTGGGAGCTGCCCCTCGGGAACACCATCACGGTAGAAGATGATCCTGGTGGGTTTGAAGCGGGTGGATTTGTAGAACTGGATGAGGAGCTCCCTCACCATGTAGGACAAGTCCTCGATGATCTCCTGGCGAGGACGCTGCACACGCACGGTGGCACAGTACCGGCTGGGGTGGGCATCCATGCTGCCCACAACCTGCAGCCACAGACAGGACAGGCCCACGCATTACAACGGGAGGGACAGAGGGGACCTGAGACATTCCCAGCCCCTGCTGGCTTCCAGCATCACAGCTGGCAGTGGGCAGAGAACTCTGAGCTCGCAGATCAGGAGGTGGAACAGTAAATCCTGTGCAGGCAACCAGAACCCAAAAGGGACATGCCTGGTGGAGGCTGTGTCCCAGTTCCCCCCAGCCACAGACAGGACAGGCCCACGCATTACAACGGGAGGGACAGAGGGGACCTGAGACATTCCCAGCCCCTGCTGGCTTCCAGCATCACAGCTGGCAGTGGGCAGAGAACTCTGAGCTCGCAGATCAGGAGGTGGAACAGTAAATCCTGTGCAGGCAACCAGAACCCAAAAGGGACATGCCTGGTGGAGGCTGTGTCCCAGTTCCACACTCTGCCATGCCCCTCCTGGTCTTTATGGCTGGCTGCTGCTGCTCTGCCCCCACATTGCTCCTCCTGCCCAGCAGTGGAGCGGGGCTGCCCTTTCTGCCTGCTTAAGCCTTTCTCCCTCCCTTACTCAGAGGGTTTTGGTAGAGCAGCCCCAGGTGGCCATGGCAGGAGCTGCCACCTCCAGAGGACATGCTGGAGCAGGGAGCTCTGGAGGGGAGACCTCAAAGATGTCAGCGCCAAGAGGCTGAGAGCAGCCCGGCTTGGCCGTGACACTGGGCTGAGGGCACAGCAGGAGTCATGGCCACGCTGGGAGACAAACACCCAGCTGCTCCACTGCACCGTGCAGTCCATCCCTCCGGAGCAGAGGGAAAGCACCAGAGCCCTCCGGGGTGCTGAGCCTGAGCACCCATTTCACTTTGGCTTCTCAAACTGAGTTCTGGGGTCTGGGCTGCACCAGCAGAGCCAACGGGCTCAATAAATGTTTCCTCTGGCCTCAGCTATGGACCCCTTTCTATTATCTAATTAACAGGGGACCAAGGACACGAGCAAGGCCATCTGACCCTTCTCCTCCCCTACAGCTTCAAAAAAGCTTTTATAAAAATTAAAACAAAAAACCCCACAGTGGTCCTGTACAAAAAAACAGAAAATGTTTTTGGAGTGGAAGAGCTGCCGTCAGGAAACAGACTGTTCTGTCCCACCCACACCTACAGCAAACAGCCAAGAGCATTTCCCAGCCCCTTCTAATTAAGAAAAAAACCCTCCTCCAAAGACGCATTTGCATGCCAAGGAAAACCTGAGCTATGAGTCCTGGAAAGTTAAGAACTTAATAGGAAAATGCTGACATGCTTAATTAAAACAGATGCTACAAGAACCTGACACTCTCCGCCGCCGCAGCAAGCACCACGGCTGAGCCCCAGGAAGGGCACGAGCTGCCACCCTCCCAGCCTCACAAGCACTGCCCCCAGTGAGTGCTCGTTACTCATTTGGGATGAAGGGAAATCCTCCTCCCCAAAAGGCTCAGAAGAAGCCCAGTCACCCCAGTTTCCCCCATCCTGCCTGCCTGGGGAAGGTCCCTCCTAGGGCTGCAGGCAGGACCAGTGTGGCCGGAGGTGACTTGGAGATCCCAGCAGGCCTGTCCAGCAGTGCCCCGGGCCCTGGGACACCACGAGCCCCATCTGCTGGCAGCTGCCAGCTCTCCAGCAGCTGCCCAAACCCACGGCTCCTCTGCGGAGAGGAAGGCGGGTATTGGGGCCATACAGCTCCCTTACAGACACACGAGCCCCAGCCCAGCTCCTGCATCCCTGCAGGACTCCTGGGCACCAAGCCAGGCCCTGAACAGGGAACTTACAGCTGTTATGGAGGGTTTCTTCCCATCTCCTGCCGGTGGGTGAGTGACATCGGCCCCGAGGAAGATCACTGGCTGCTGAAAGACAGCAGAGCTGGTGGGAGAGAACAGAAAATCAGCCTTTCAGGGTCATCTCAGGGCAATGCACACTCCGTGGAGGTGAACAGATCACAGAGAGGTCTTGTGACCTCCAGGCTCTGGCTGAGGCACATCAACAGCTCATTACAAGGTGAAACAGGCTGCAAACCCCCATTTCAAACAGGTACTTTATGGAGCTGCCCACAGGCCCCCTCCTCCCCAGGTGAAGCCAGGCAGGCAGCACCACAAGGGACTTGGGAAACAAGCCCCAGAGATGCAGGAGGCAGCAGCCGTACGAACCGCTGGTGAGGCACAAGGATGTTGTTGATCCCGCCAAGCTTGACGTTGATCTTGAGGCAGAGGTTGGAAAGGGTCTGAGGGGAGGTTTTCACCACGTTCTTGACCTGGACACACTGTGTGGCCATTCCCAGGAGGGTGTCCCCAACGCGCTTCACCTCAGCTGTGGGCAGAGGAAGCAGATGAACAAAGCCAGGCCACCAGCAGTGCACCACTGCCAGCAGTGACCTTGGAAATGGGGAGAAATCACTGCAGGAGGAGCAGAACCAGCCCCAAATGAAAGCAAAGCCCCTCTCCTCTCCCTGCCCCAGACTCACCATACACGGGTGTTTTCCCTGGCAGGATGACAATGATGAGCTGAAGGCCCGAATAGGTGTTCTTGAGGTGTCGGAACATGGGCTCCACACTGTCTGCCCCCTGGGCGTACTTGCAGAAGCAGGGCTGGCCCTGGATGGGCATCCCCGCGTCCTTGGAGATCTTGCGCAGCTGGTCCGTAAAGTTCCTGTGCCCAGGAGAAGCATCCAGCCCTGAGCCCTTCCACACAGCAGCTCCACATACACCCTGGCCACCAAGTGAGAAGGGACCCGCAGCTGGAGAGCCAGGGCACAGGACAGAGACAGGGACACCACAGCATCATGTCTGGGATTTTACACATCCAGCATAGTCAGGGAAACACAAGACCAACACGTGTCAGAGCTGAGACATCCCCTCTGAGTACCTCTTACCCCGGTCTGACTCTTCCTGAAGTGATGGAGCTGTGAGCTGCTCCTGTTAGAAAGCTGGAGAAGATGGGAGCAGACCTGCTTCACTTCCTGACGATTTGCAAAGCTGATGCAAACCTTCACTTACCAAACCAGGACAAGTGCTCAGCTACACTCTGGATATTTGCATTGCCAAGGATAAATTTGATGCAGGGAGAATCAGAAGGAGCCCCAGAGGGTCACACAAGAGGAGTGCAGTGTCACTCCCACCTCCCTGAGTTATTGCATGTGGAGACTTCACGCAGATCCAAACCATCCCAAACGTTATCTGTGCCAAACACGCACAAGAGGCACACAAAATGCTTGCATTAATGCATCCACTCTTGGCCAGGACAAACCTGAGTCCTCAGCAGAATCCAAAACCAAGGTGACCATCCCCTTAAATCAAATAAACTGTCCCTGCTCTGTGTCACTTTGTTACTGAAGCAGAGAATCTCTATATTACCAAATCTTTTTAGAAAGCCTACGACTTCTCTCTAATGAAAACCTGTGGCAAGTTAGGATGCTTCCTACATTAATTATATCATTTCAGAAAAGGTATTGGGTAAACTTTTTCCTTAAATATCCCTCACAACCCCACCTCTCTGTGGAGATTCAGCTGAGAAGAGTTCAGTGCAGCTTCAGGGCTGGCAGTGTCAGATCACAACACTGCAGCTTCCTGATGCAAAGGGCTGGCCAGGGGAAGCCCGACTGTCAGCTCCTGTGTGCTGGAATGCCCAGGTGCTCCCTCCAACCTGGCAGGCTCTGCCATGGCTCAGGGACTGTTTGCAGCCAGGATGAGCAGTCAGGGTGGGCACACCATGAGCCACAGCTGCGCCACATCACCCCACCCATGTGGGCTGCCCCTTTTCTTACTTCAGCACCTCCTCCCGACACTGCTTCTGCGGGGCAAAGCAGGCAATGGCCCAGACTTTGATCTCAATGCCGTTGTAGAACTGCTTCCCTCGCATGTCCCACACGCCTTGGTTGGGAGTTGCAATGGCCCGGTTCTGCAAGGCAAGCAGACAGTCAGAGTGTGGCACATCCTGCCCGGCCCCGCAGCCCCGGGGGGACCCCAGCCCCACTGTGATCCTGCCACCACAGCCAGCTCCCCGTGCTGCTCAGAATCACAGAATGTCTTGGGCTGGAAAAGACCTCCAAGATCATCCAGTACAGCCTTAGTCCTAACTCTGCTCGGCCACAGGCAGTTCACATCCTCAGCTGCTCAGGGGTGATGGAAACTTCACCCAAGCTGCCTTGCCCTCAGCATCCCTCTCCCCTTCAGCTCACTGGTTTTGTCACCAAACGACTCTTGGCTACACTTGCAGAGCAGTTATATTGCCAAAAGAGCCCAAAAAACCCAAACCCAAGGTGCTCAGATTAAAAAAAAAAATAAAAAAATAAAAAGATCACAGCTCTAAGCTACAAGCCTGGAGACAGCACAAGCTTTGTTGAGAAATGGCATGTTCTGGTGTGAAAGCACCTGCTGCACCACAGCCCTGCTTACCCTTACTTCAGCACCTCCTCCCGACACTGCTTCTGCGGGGCAAAGCAGGCAATGGCCCAGACTTTGATCTCAATGCCGTTGTAGAACTGCTTCCCTCGCATGTCCCACACGCCTTGGTTGGGAGTTGCAATGGCCCGGTTCTGCAAGGCAAGCAGACAGTCAGAGTGTGGCACATCCTGCCCGGCCCCGCAGCCCCGGGGGGACCCCAGCCCCACTGTGATCCTGCCACCACAGCCAGCTCCCCGTGCTGCTCAGAATCACAGAATGTCTTGGGCTGGAAAAGACCTCCAAGATCATCCAGTACAGCCTTAGTCCTAACTCTGCTCGGCCACAGGCAGTTCACATCCTCAGCTGCTCAGGGGTGATGGAAACTTCACCCAAGCTGCCTTGCCCTCAGCATCCCTCTCCCCTTCAGCTCACTGGTTTTGTCACCAAACGACTCTTGGCTACACTTGCAGAGCAGTTATATTGCCAAAAGAGCCCAAAAAACCCAAACCCAAGGTGCTCAGATTAAAAAAAAAAATAAAAAAATAAAAAGATCACAGCTCTAAGCTACAAGCCTGGAGACAGCACAAGCTTTGTTGAGAAATGGCATGTTCTGGTGTGAAAGCACCTGCTGCACCACAGCCCTGCTTACCCTGCCTCCGTACTGCAGGATGGGCGCGGGCAGGACCCTCCCCGTCACCTCCGTCATGTCATCCTTCACCTTGATCCCAAACTCCTGAATGTATGGGTCCAGGTTGTAGCTGGCGTTCTTCATCTGCAGAGGGAAGGGCCATGGGAGGGAGTGTGACCAACTGCTCCATCCCACACAGCTTCAGCTGACCAGGAAATGTGCCAACGACAGTCATGTTCTCTACAGAGATCAAGTCCTCTCTGCAGGGGGAGGGCAAGTGGTTGGACACCAAGGGCCAAGCCCTGTCCTCCAAAGTGATCCATGGGGAACCTGATTTTTGAAGGCACTGACAAATGTAACTGAGAGCAGAGTCTGCTACTGAGATTTAAGGCTTCAACAGGAGGGTTCAGACTGGCATGAGACTGTCATCAAGAGTC
This sequence comes from Chaetura pelagica, assembly GCF_000747805.2. Taxonomy (NCBI): domain Eukaryota; kingdom Metazoa; phylum Chordata; class Aves; order Apodiformes; family Apodidae; genus Chaetura; species Chaetura pelagica. Next base: position 340,519 of record NW_009953199.1, on the reverse strand, counting down.
CCAGAAGGAATATCAAATGTCCCAGCTTTGAAAGCCCAGAGACACCCATTGGGGCAACAACAGCACCATCAACCAACTGCCCAGCTGCTGACAGAGCCAGGTTGGCTGTTCCTCTGGCTCACCCCAGGCTGACCTACAGACAGAGCTCCTGCACCATAGCCCCACAATGCACAGACCCCACGTACACCCAGAGCCAGGGTCATTTCTCCAATTTTTTTTTTCTATTTTTAGTTCCAGCTCCCTTTGGGTCAGGTTCCTTCAGCTCAAGGACCTGAATTTGCTGCACAAGAGTTTCCATGGTCACTTTGAGCTGGGCTGCCCTATGCAAATGTCTGTTACACACATGCAGTCATCTCTGATTCAGTTAAAAGAGGGGGAGATAAAACCAAGCCATCAATCCCAACAGCATCTTCTGAGCAGGTCACTAGCTCTCCAGCACAGAACAGCTGAGGAGCAGGACCACAACAAGGTTCATTGCAGATACAATGCCATAACCTGCCACCAGAGACAGGGCCCCAAAACCATCACCCCTGTGGACTCCTGCCACGTACCAGGCGACTGATCTCCTCCTGCCTGTCTGGGGCAGACCTGGCCGTTGCTTTTATCATGGTTGATGTTTGATTGTCTGTGAGCTTCTTGATGCACCGCTGGCCTGCCACGATGTTGCACACCTGCATGGGAGGAGAGAGACAGCAGCCACACGTTGGTGACAGGCAGGACACATGGGACCACAGCTGAGCTGCCCCACAGGCACTCGGGCCCTGCAGCCGCAAAACCGAGATGCTGAGCCTGCAGCTGCAGGAAAATGGCATTTTTACAGTGTGGTCTCCTCCCTCACTTACTAGAAGTGGCTCTTGCCAGGTTTACACTGGGGCAATCAGAACCCATGCCACGTTAGCTGCAGAACATTGTCATGCATCTGTCAACAAAGGCCACTCGTTTTTGCTTTGAACGGTGCCCACAAGCTGGGGTGCCCAGTGGAGCTGACACTCACCTCCAAGGGCAGGTACGTGTGCTTCTGCTCCTGGCCAACCTGGAGACAGGGTAGGTGGGGATACTTCAGCTGCAGGTTGTATTTCTGCTTAAAGTACTGAGCCACTGTGCACTCCACTGTCTGACCGCTCTCCAGCTGCAGGGGAAACCTGTCAAGAGGCAGGACATGAAGGATGGACCTACTCGAAACAGACACTTCCAGACCTCAAGCACTACTTTGGCTGGGATGAGAGGGAACTGGCAGGCTCCCACCCCCAGCTACCATGAAAGAAAATAAAAAGCAGAGCCGTGGTATTTTCAGAAACCAAGTCAGGAATACTCTGATCCCAGTGTGGGCCTGAGGTCCCTAAATAAAGCTCTCCCTCAGTAATCCAGTTAATCAGGACAAATGTTTATTGCAGGACGTGCCATGCATGCCACTGCCAGGTACAGAACACAGCACACTGGCACTCAGGAGGAGTTCAGTGCTTGGTGCACCCCCTGGAAGCCAAGCTGAGCTCCAGGCAAACATTAACCAGCCTCTCCCAGCATGGGGCAGCAGCTGTAGGGCAGGCAGAGCGTGGGGGGCATGAGGGGTCCATGTCCCTTCAGAAACACGGGGGAAAAAAAATCAACCTTCCTGGTGGCAGGACAAAGAGGTGCCACCCACAGCCAGAGTATGTGATACCAGCCTCACCCAGCACCAGCTGCTCCCAGCTCCATAAAGAGCTCCATGAAAATGAAGAATTGACTCAATATTCTTTTATGGAGCCAAAATGAGACAGGGGAGCAGTCCCAGTGCCCTGGCGAGGCATCGCGCTCCTCCTGAGCCTGCCAAGCCACTGGGAACCAAGGATGCTGGAGCAGGGTGTGTGCAGCCACAGGCACAGACCCCAGCAAGGTACACCTGGAGATGGGGCTGTGCCACCAGGAAACATGGCTATGGAGAGGGAGGGGACCCCCTTCAGGGGGGCTCTGAGCCTGAGAGAACTGACCTCAGGGGTAGAGCTGCTTTGGTATCGGGCAAGAACCAGGAGGAGATTTTCTGCCAGCACTTGGGAGCCAATGTGTCTTGTGTTTTTCTTTTTTTTTTTTTTTTTAAACTGCTGGCAACATTTCTGGCAACACTGCAGAAACTTGAGGGGCAGACAGCCTGAGAAACTTCCCACCTCCCTTCCAGCTGCACTCAATGAGCCCCCACAGGTAACACAGGCACAGCCCCTCCTGCCCCAGCACCACTGCCTGCACCCAGAGGTCTAAAGCAGCTGCCTGCTCCTCCCCAGCCTCTGCCTCAAACCCCATTTTGCTTCCAAGCCTCTCCAGGGGCAATTGCCAGGGAAAACCCCTGGAAACACCATAGGCTGTGGCACTTGACAGCTCGGTGCTGAGGGCACCATCTCTGTGGGGCTGCCCCTGTCCCTGGGGGGCAGCAGGGAGCAGAGCAGCCCCCCAACATGCAGGGGTGCCCAGGCCCACCCACTGCCAGGCACATGCAAATAATTTCAAGGCAGGGAATCATTCTATCCCCTGACAAAGCTTCTGCTTTGGCAGCAACTATTTTAAGAAAGATGGAAACCAAACTTGGAGGTGAAAACTAGGACAACTCCTGGCATGTCAGCTCCCGCCCGCTGCTGCCAGACAAAGCATCCTCTGCTTCCCACCCTCCCCTGCATCCCACTCGCCTTCACCACACGTGGCACGGAGCTGTGTGAGCTGCTGTGCCCTGAGCATGTCTCCTTTTCCCCTAACGACATGAGCAGCTGCTGAAAGGGAAAACATTCAGATTTTTCCAGGGCATCTTCCCACCCGCCTTACGTCTGGTGGCTGGCCGGCCGCCTGGTAACGTTGCACACGCGGTATTTCCTCTTCATCTGCCCACAGTGGGTGACCTCCACCTTCAGACCTGAGGTGAGACCGGGAGACACAGCAGAGTCACTGGGAAAGGTGGGAGTGAGTCCCCTTCACTCAACTCCCCCAGGCACCACCAACACCCGCCTTAAATAACGAGCTCTTTGCAGAGCAGATGCCCTGTAGAGTGTGCAGGAGGGAGGGAAGATGCTCCAGAAGACATTTCCAATGCACCCCACCCAGCTGCAGGGGCAGGCAGCAGACACACCATGCTTGGTCCCCAGCCCTCCCCAGGGCTCTACCTTTGATCTCCTTGGTGAAACGCACTCGCTGCGAGTCCGTCAGGGGCTTGGGCTGCTCGTCAATGTTCCGGATGTCCAGCACCTCACACATGAACTCGATCACAGGCTGGGCTTTGTAGAAGGCCGTGGCTGACACTGTGGGACAGACACCACGATGTGTCTCTGCTCCTTCCCAGCAGACAGGCCTGGCCAAGAGCTGGCCAGATCCAGCCTCCCCAGATACACCCAGCCCCACTGAGGCAGTGCTCCAGTGTGAAAAATACATCACCATCAATGTTGAGCATCATCTTCCACATGGCAGGCCTGACCGACTGGTGGAAACCAAACCAGACCTCCCTGCCACCACCCAGGGGGTGGTAATAACCTTCGGGGGGGGAGAAGAAGGAGCGGCCAACGGGAGTGTACCTGTGAACCACAGCAAACCTGGTCAGATGGCACCTGGGAAGCACCTCCAGTCCCTCCCAGCCACCGCCTGCACCACCTCCTTTATTACCATTGCAGGAGCACCCACAATGACCACACTCAGCAGGGTGGCAGGCACAGCCACCTCCTCCCAAGGACCATCAAGGCCATTCCCAGCCACGACAGCAGCCATCCCCCTTCCCAGCACACTCAGTGCCAGCCCTTGGCACAGGTACCTCATGGAAGCCAGATGCCTCATGGCAACGTCCAGCGCCTGGACAGACTCCAGGGGAACAGGGATCTGCCCACTGACCAGGGCCTCGTGCAGCATGCGCCAGCTCACGATGGCCATCCATTTGATGGAGACCTTAAATATCCTGTCCTTGCCTTCCCCTGGGATCGTCACCTCAAAGTCAACCTGAGTGCAGAAGGGAGGGAAGCGATGGTGGCATCCCACAGGCACGAGGGAAGGAGGCTGTTTATAGCCAGCTCTTCCCAGGCACAAGGCACATTGTGCTCTCCTGCACGGGGCTCCCCTGCTCTTACCCTCTCATTTCCGATGGGTAAGGCTGTGACAGTGTAGATGTTCTTCTTCCCATCGTAGACTGGCTTTCGGTCACCAAAGATCTGTGGTTTGAAGTGCTGTACCATGTACTCCACAACTTCCCTATGCAGGAAAGTGAGGAAGAAAGAGGGGGAGAGAGAGAGAAAGACAGGGTTTGTTTTACCATTTTCTTTACAGCCTGATACCTTCTGCAATCAGCCCAGCCCCAAGCCTCCCCACCTGGGGCACTTCAGAGCAGAGCCAGGTCCCCCAGGCAGGAGGGACCCTGGACAAGCAGCCACATGCCTTGTCCCACAGCTCAGCACATTGGCTTTGGCAGAAGTTTACACAGCAGGAAGTGGGGCTGGCAGCAAACCCACCGTGCCTGCGGGAAGGCGAGAGGCAGCAATTCACTGCTTATCCGCCCTCGAGGCAGAGAGCTACCCAGGCTGCTGGGGCAGGAGGGGACAGGCAGCGAGTAGGATGTCAAAAAGAAAAACAAAGAAAAGTACACGATGGCCTGAGGTCTGGGCTGGCTATTTTTAAATACGGGATTGTTGCCAAAATAGCACAGCTGCTGTGAAGAGGCAGGGGACTGTCCTGGCTTTCAGGACCTCCAAGGCTGTTGGGGGCAGCAACCAGCACTGCTGCACAAACATGGCCACTGGGTCCAGACACTCACGGGCACCAGGCAATGCTGTGACCCCTGCCACCATGTCACCCTGATGGCTTCCACTAGGAAAGACAGAGACAGGCACTAACGGAGCCTCCGCAAGGAAACTGGTAGCGGGGAACGAGTGCCAAAACCTCTAATACTTGCCTTACCTGTTGACTCTGCGTGGACATTTGTCAGGCTTGATATCCACTTCATAATGATACACATCAATCTTGGGAATGTCCACTTCAAAGTAGTTGGCTAAGAGCTTGATGGGCTTCCCAACGGTTCCTATCCCGGGTCGACGCGGCGCTTGAAATACCTGCTGCAAGGGGGGCAGGTATGCGCCTGCAGCTGTGGGGGAGAAACAGGTCAGGAGGGCTGGGAGAAACCTCGTGCCCAGACAGACACATGGACAATGCAGCACTTTCCACCATCGCATCTCAAACCTGGAGGTCTCCCATGACTCCTGGCAGGAAGTGATGGTGGCAGAACATGGACCAGCACAGCTGGAAGGAGCTTCTCTAGACACCGCTTGGCAAGTGCTAGTGCCAGCTGAGCTGCCAAGGGGTAGCCCCGGTGGCTGTGCCACCAGCTGTGTCCATCTCAAACCATCCCCTGCTGGATGAACAGACAGGCAGACACTGGGGTTTTCCCCTCCATCCTCCAGCAAATTCTGACTTGCTGCTGGAGTAAGGATGCCACAAGAAATAGGAAATATCTTATTGCACCTGCACTACTCCATCATTTAACTACTTGATTTTGCAGGAAAACAGCTCACTTTGGCTTTATACCAGTTATTAATGATGGCGTTTCCAACTCCAGGTCACGGGATAACTCTGTCCCAGTACCTCCCTGTGTGGGAGTGCAGTGTGTGGATATTTGGAGTGTTCCATCTGGGTGGCCAACTGTCCAAGTCAGCCCCTGAACAGCATCTCAGATCCAATTCTGGCTCTTGAACACATGGTGCTCTTAGCACCCCTCACTCCCAACAACTTTCTTTTTAAATCTGAATTTCAATTGCAGGCTAAAAATATCAGAAGCAGAAAACCAGCCAACTCCAGTTTTGCACCTGACCTCTGCAAAACTTTGCCTGTCAATGGAAGGACCACAGGACACCCAAGGGACACGACAACTCTCAGGAGTGTCCAGGGACCAAACTGCAGTGTTAACTTCTGCAAAACCAACCTCTGCTCTTGCCTCTGCCCTATGGCAGGAGCCCAGGAGCTCCAAAATCTGGCAGAAGCCCCAAGCCTGGGGCAAACCCATCCCCAGTGCCTCCTCAGATAAGGCAGTCTGGGACTTGGAGCAGTTTGACAAGCAAGACAGGGATCTCTGAGGCTGGCACGGGGCTCAGACCCTGCAGGCACTGACGGCTGCTCCAGGACAGGGCGGTCACCAGCACCCCCAAGACAAACAGCTGCACTGTGCTCCTGGGGCAACTCGTTTTAAGAGACTGATTTTCTGATGAGCTACTGGTGCAATTCATGTCTCCACATGACAAACATTTCTTGGCAATCTCCAGCTCCCTGCCTGCAAGCTGATGCATTTTTAAATCATGGTTCGTGATCAAAGAGGTATTTGCCACCAGAGCCTCCAGTCCCTGCTCTGTTTTCAGAGCAAGAAGCCACTCAGCCCAGTTCCATGACCTGCTGGAAGACAGCAGCTCTTTGCTGCCTTCTCTGGAACCACATCACAGCCAGCACCCAGTGTCTCCTCTTCTGGACCTTCTCATCTCCAAGATGATCCCAGCAGCTGTGCCTGGGCAGAAGAGCATCTCCACATGCCCATAGCATTCCCACAACTGCAGGGGATCTGGGGCAGCAGCCACGGCTCAGCAGCTGCCTGGTGGCACTTTGGTGGCAGAGAAGAGCTGAAGCAGGTTTGGGGCTGCTGCAGAAGGTCCTGCACCCATCCCACAACCCTGGTACTGCACCATCAGCCTGAAAATAACACTTTGCCATCCAAACTAACGCGCCGGAGGATCACCAGATGCTTCATGAACATAAAGCCTGGCAATTAGGATCATGAATCACAGATGAAGGAGTCAGCCTCTAGCAACATGAAAACTGGCTCAGGAGTTTGATGTGAGCCACAAGATATTGCAAAGGCAAGGCAAAATAACTGGGCAGCCTGGCTGGGGGGAGCAGCACCATGGAGGCAGAGAGACGCTCTGCAGAGACAAGGGCAGGACACAAGACCACTGTCAAGGATGGGGAAGTTCACTCCTGGGCTGACCCAGAGGGTTTTATTTTGGCAACTGCAGACACATGGTCCTCTTTGGTGGACACACAGGTTTGGCTCACCCCTCCCCACACCACATCCCTGCCCCAGGATGCTCATGGGTGTGTCCCCCCCAAGATTCACCATGACACAAACCCATCCCTAACACCTTGTGCCACAGCTCAGAGAAGCAGAAAAGGGGCCAGTGACTAAACGTGCCAGTTCCCCCCTTCGGTAGAAAGCCTCGTTAGCCCGGAGACAGGGGGGCTTGTGCATACCTAGACTCTCCATGGAAGCTGTGCAGGCTCCCACTTTGTCATGTAAATTCAGGCGCCCGGGGCCGGGGGCTGGAGGGCGAGTGTTGTTCCTGCAGCACAATGCGGCCAGTGAGCGGGATGAAATCCGCCTGCCATTATAAATTCCGCGGCCCGGGGGGCATCACAG
>NW_009953199.1:330346-332832 GCF_000747805.2 Chaetura pelagica | reverse complement strand
ACGCACCCGGCGCCGCCAGAATCCAGCCGGGAATCGGAGAGGGGCAAGCGGGACCGCGGCACCCCCGGGACACACAGCACGGCTTGTCCCGCCTGAGCCATGGCCCACCCTAAGCCCGCCCAGAAACCCTCCGGGGAAGTGAAATCCCCCGTTGGGGAGCAAAGAGGCACCGCCAGCAGGAAAGGTCACCGTGGTGGGCAAGCAACTGCCTTTCCCCATCTACAGGCTCAACGTCTTCGAACCCACCAGCCCTAAGCAGTGACCAAGGCTGTCACACAAAGCTCAGACTTCAAAAACCTCCACCCAGACACTGCACCTGCTCCCTGCCCCAGTCACCCCGAGCACACTCAGGGTCACACAGGCGCTTTTTGGTTTGCCACTAAAGGGAGTTTAAGGAGATGGCACCCAGAGCAGAGGGCTCTGGCTGCAGCCAGCAACACTAAACCCCCCAGCCCATCTTCCAAGGGGAAGTCTGAGCTGCCCACGTGTGGTGGCTGCATCTAAGAAATGCACCAAAACAGGGTCTAATCTATTTTACCACATTATTCACTTCTGAATGCAGTTTAGTTCTTTGTATCCTTGACATGGAGCACCAAGCACAGCCAAAGGCTTCACTGTGCTGTGTCAAACATCTTGCCCTTAGAAACCACAGGGATAAACTTCAAAGTGTCAAGTTAAAACCACCACCACGGTGCCCCCAAACCCCCCACACCCCAGCATGCCCAGTCCTGCAGTCCAGGCTGGGAGTGAAGCTGTGGCTGCAGCAATGCAGCACCATGAACAGCAGCCAGAGCGTCACCACCTCCACCACACCAGGACACAGGGATCGTCACCAGCTGCTCCAGGGAGAGCAGCAGCAATGCCAGCAGCACGGACACAGCTTGACCCACAGTGGTACTGACCCACGAGGGTCTTACTGAGCTGGCCCTAGCTACCCAGGGGCTCCACGTCCCCCTTTTCAGTCCCTCTGATGGAGTATCACAAGCACCCAGTGCCACAGGTGCCACCAACTCCACCAAATGCACTGGGCAGCTCATCTGGACTGTGTGACCCCACACTGTGAGCCCCAAGTCCCTATTAACAGTGCCTGGACCTAGGGCTGGCAGCCTTCCGAGTCCCACTCTGCTCCCACAGACCATCCCAGCAGCAGCCAGGGACGCGTAGAGCCAGAAGCAGCAGACAAAGGCAGCCCCAGAGTTGAAGGAGACAGGACAAAGGCAACCCTGGTTCTTCTCCGTCTCCCTGTGCTGAGCAAACTGTGCCACAGGCAGCCACGGTGCTCCCAGCACGGAGGTTAAACCCACATGCAGCTCTGCTGCACATCCTCCTGCTTTGCTGAAAGAACAGCACTTTTCTTTCTGATTTGGCTTCCCTTTAGTGTCTGCCATCTTAATAACTTGTCCCTGTTTCATTCTTCCTGAGGTTTAGAGAGAGACTGCAGAAAGTGGTTAGAGATAAACCCCATGTGCCATGTCTCCAGGCAATGTGCTTCTCCTGGCTTTGTTTCTTGGTACAATCCCATCCCAGAAACAGGCACGTGTGATTTCATGTTTCCTGAAGATAAAGAAATCCAACAGACGAAGCAGCTCTGGGGTTTTTACAGGGTTCGCACAGGAAGACAACAGTTAAGAATAACAGTGTTTAGGAAGTTTGTGAGGGATAAAAAAAACCTAAAAGTTTTGAAAACCACCATAAGCACGTGCCTCCCTGAGCAGTGCCTGGGGTGAGAAGATGTCCCAGGTTCCCCTGCTGCCTTTCTAGGCATCTTCACGTTGGGCACATCCAGGCACATGCCGGGTTTCTGCTTTATGACCCTGACAGGTCGCAGCCAGCACTGTCAGTGCTCACAGCCGAGACTCAGCCCCACGTCTGGGCTCTGCCAGAGGCAAAGCGATGCCAAGGCAGGGTGGGATCTGGGTGGGATCTGCAGCAGCTCCTACAACACCTGGTGAATGTCTCCACTGTGTGCAGGGTGACCTGGGCAGCAGCAGATGTCCCCCAGCCAGATCTGGGGAGGCAAGAAGAAACTCCCAAGAATGCACAGAGCCCCACTTCCAGTACAGACCCCACTGCCCTAGGGACCCCTGGACCATCAGCAGGACCCAAACCCGTCCCCATCCCACCTGAGGGATCCTGTTAAATTCCCATAACAGGGTTAGTTGTGGCGGGCAGGAGGAGGGTGCCCGGCAGCGTTATCTGCATCGCCCCACGGCGCTGGCAGAGCCCGCCGGGCCCGCCCAAATCACAGCTCCCAGAGGCCAATAAATCAGCCCCAAACACAAAGCGCCGGCAGCCAGAAGGTAACACAGACACGAAGAGATCTCCATGCCACCCTTAAAATTAAATACCGTAAGGAAGGACCAAAGTTTGATTATAAACACACACAGTTTCATGTCAAAAGTCCCACGGCGCAGCACAGCGGGGAGCAAACCCACCGGCGCGAGACCCGCCGAGGGGCGGGGGGCCCCCGCGCACCCCCCCCCCCC
>NW_009953199.1:313741-329331 GCF_000747805.2 Chaetura pelagica | reverse complement strand
GGGCGGGGGAGCCGCCGGGTGCAGGAGGGAGCGGCGGGGAGAGCAGTTTTCCCGTTGGGATTCTCACTTTCGGTGCCCCCCCCGGCCTGGCGGGGCAGGGCAGGAGCCCCCGCGGGCCCTCCCCGCGGAAACTGGGTGGGAAGGGGCAGAAAGGGCCCGTTTTTCACCCAACTTGTTGAGCACGGATCCCCCTGCGCGGCTTGGGTGGGAAAGTCTGGACCCCGGGAGCGTCGTTTCCGCGCTACACGAGGCCAGGGTTGTGATCCCGGCCTGGAGGGTGTGAGGCAATGGAAGGAAAGCACAGAAATTCCAGTGATTAAAGCGTTTTCCCATCTTGCTGCAGCGTGGGGTCCCGTCCAAGCACAGGAGGGGGCTGGAGGAGCTGCTGCCCCCGGGTCCCCGGCCCTGGATCCAAGGGATCCTTCCATATTTTTGGAAGGCACTGGGATGAACCATCCTGTGCTTCCCTGCTCTCCGCGCTTGCCCAAGGCTGGACCCGCAGGATCCCCGGTGCAAAACCCCCCATTAAACCCCCGCAGCAGGGGCTGCGGATCATGGGGTTATTTTAAGCAGCCGTGGCCCGAGCTCATTAGAGCTGTCACATTTGCCTCGTCCAAAAGCTTTTCCTGTCCTTGCCACGGTATTTTTAGTGAAGCACAGTTGTCCGAGGAAACAAGCCCTCACCTAAAATAGAGAAGATGAATAAGCAAACAGCTCTTTAATTTATTTGCGACTCTGTAACACAGAACCGCTTCTCCAGGCACATCCCGAGCCTCAGAAACCTGTTTTCTTTAGACACCAGTAGAGTTTCCAACATGAAGACACGAGGCCCCGTTCCCCACATCCCCCTGCAGCAGCACAGGCTCTGCACACAGGTCACCTCAACCCTCCTGCAAGGACCTCAGCACATGTCACCCCTGCATCCCTTCTCTCCGAGTCCTGGCCCGTCAGAAATAAATATGTTGTGGCAACGAGCTCCACAGGTTACACATTGTGTGCAAGTTTTAATTGAAAGTTAAATTATTTAAGACATTTGCTTACAGGCAACAGTAGCGGTTGCTCACTCTGTACATTGCATTTATTAGACATCAACAAGGAAAAACAGAACATTTGGCACAAGAATGCCAGTATTTTTTTATTATTATTATTTTTGGACACATGAACACAAAATATCCCTGCAGGCTAAAAAAAAATAATAATAAAATAAAATACATTGCAAGTTGTACACGACCAGCATCTTACTGCAACATGGGGCTGCTAACCTGCCCAGAACAGTTTAGAAAGTACCTCGTATTGCTATAGACATACATCCAGTCCAAATTTAATAAAATACAATTTAAAACATTACAAGTCTAACAATATAGAAACAAAAATTACATCATAAGTCAAAATGAACGAATGCAAACATTTTACATTGAAGTCTCAGCCTCTAGACATAGAAATATGAAAATGTCAATAGCAAGGTATAAGAAAACCTGTAAATGATATTACAAGATCTTTCCTCCAATGCACAAGGAAAAAACCTTGTAGTTGAAACAGTATTGATACAATGCCCTCCAAACCCTGCCTTCCGAAAATGAAAGCAGAGTTACTCCCTTGCTATTGAGCAAGAAAAATCCTACAGCACATCCACAAAGGTATTTTTTTTTGGGGGGGTGGGTTTTGTCAAACACTGGATCTGAACAAAGATGCCCCTCCCCGGGGAAGAGCAAAGCTGCTGATGGAGGTTAAATAACCCTGGTGCTTGTGGTGCTCACAACAACAAATAAGCCAGGCTGTTCACACGTTGGAGACAGGCTAACTAGTGATTGCCAGAGCTTGTTCAGAGTTCAGCTGGTCACAAAGCAAGCAGAACTGGTTTCAAAATGAGATTTCTGCCTCTTTTTTTTTTTTTTTCAGTATTGATACAATGCCCTCCAAACCCTGCCTTCCGAAAATGAAAGCAGAGTTACTCCCTTGCTATTGAGCAAGAAAAATCCTACAGCACATCCACAAAGGTATTTTTTTTTGGGGGGGTGGGTTTTGTCAAACACTGGATCTGAACAAAGATGCCCCTCCCCGGGGAAGAGCAAAGCTGCTGATGGAGGTTAAATAACCCTGGTGCTTGTGGTGCTCACAACAACAAATAAGCCAGGCTGTTCACACGTTGGAGACAGGCTAACTAGTGATTGCCAGAGCTTGTTCAGAGTTCAGCTGGTCACAAAGCAAGCAGAACTGGTTTCAAAATGAGATTTCTGCCTCTTTTTTTTTTTCTTTTTTTTTTTTTTTCCTTTTTTTAAACGTCAACCACCCCCTTCCTCAACTTTTTAAACTTTGCTACATTTAAAATCTTCCACACCACATAGCTAAACAGTGGCCAACAGGCTTTATTTATATATATATATATAAAAAAACCAAAAACCCCAAAACAAACCCAAAACAAAACACCCTAAGAACTACATCTACAGAATGCACATCTTCCCATTGATTGACACATGCATCACGATTCAGTCAGTCCCGAGGGGTTAATCCGGATCGCTGAGCCCAGACTCCAGACCTGGGCTCAGAGCTGTGTAGGACAGCACTGCCAAAGCTTTATCCCCCTGTCACTGCCATGACATCTCCTGAACTCCCGTGCTCTTCTCCCCAGCAGGTTTCAGGGAGATGGAGTTCAGGTCCTGGCCCTGGGTCTGAGACCCCCGAGGTCTCACAATCCGCGTAGCCGGAGGTTAAACACTCAGTCCAGTCACAGGCAAACAAAGGAGAGGCTCCCACTTCATTCAATCTGATCTAGGAGTGCTTGGCACTGGACAATTAACTGGTGATAAAATTAAGTACTTCTTATGCACCCTTGATTAGACCAGCCACACTCTTGCCTAGTGCACAAACTCAAAACAGCGATCTTCGTTCCTGGAACCTAAGGAGGGTGCTCAGTTTCTTTTCAAGGTGCCAAAGTTCTCCATGTGTGTTGGGACAGAGTTCATGCTAAAAAGGGGTTTTTTGTATTCTCCCTGAACGAGTACTGAGAAAAGCAGCCATCTATCTGGAGCAGCAGTCAGTCTCCCACCCACATGTCCTGATTTTATTACACAAGTGAGGTATTCTTTAAAAAAAATTCTTAAAAAACAAAAAAAGGATTATTTTTCTTTTTTTTTTTTCAGTCTAAACCTGTCCATAGTAGGTGCCAGGAGCAGAGTTTGCTTCAACCCCATTTTCAACACAAAAAAGTTTAAACTTAATTTAATGAGACATACTACTTTCGAGAAGGTTATAAAACTTCTTGAAGACTAAATTCAGTGTACTCTGGTACAACTGAAAAAACCCCCTAGCATTTAGAAATGTAAACTTCAATTTATTTACAAGCTTAAAGACTGAAGGAAACAGCATTTCATATTGCTGAAATTTTGAGGGGGCTGGTTCCTAAGCTTTGGAACAGCAGACAACTTAGCAGCAAACCCCAGACGAGTATCAGAGACCACAGTGCAAACGTTGGACTTCTCCAACTCCTGTTACCAAAGCAGTGGTGTTGGCTCTACTCAGTTTAGGAATAAGCTTTAAATCTGCACTAACTACACTAAGAGGAATCTTAACGTACTCTGTGGATTTCAAGAGCACTCAGTGAAGCCAAGCCCCTCTTTCCTTATTACAGGTTGCAGCTGGGAAAAAAAAAAAAAAGCCAAGCAGATTAAAAATCCCCTAATTTCCAGGCTGGGACAGAATCAGATTATGAGACTTGGACTGGTTCAACATGCTGTTGAATGCAGTTGTGTGTGCAACCTAGATTCCCAGGGGAAAGAAAATTTAAAATGCTGGTACAAGTCCTTAGGTTGCCTGTCACACAATACACTTAGACTGTACAGATTGGCAAGCCTTTCCTACACGTAACACCCAGTTTTCCAAGCTTATAAAAAATGTTGTAGACAGGACACCAACAGTGAATATAAAACAGTTAAAAATAATTCTTAAAAAAAGCATGGAAGTGTGTCTTTTCTAATTAGTTTCAGAAACTGCCAAATTGTGTGTTCAGAAAACGACACGAGAATGTTGGTTTAACTCATGCACAATCCTCAGCTAGAAAACTACACTGTTGGGGGGCTTAAAAAACAAATATTTATTGCCAAAGTTAAACCTTCTATGAGAAAAAAGTTTTAAAATCACTTAGATTTATCAAACCACACAGCAGCATAAAGTGGGCACTTTTGTAAAAGTCTGCAAAATACCTAAAAGCTAATTTTTTTTTTGTTTTTATCATTTTTAGAGGGGGGAAATGATGGTTCAGTACTTGTTACGATACCATGGCAGTATTATTTGTAACCATTATAATTCAAATCTACTGACAGGCATCACTATCTGGTTATATTACACATTCACAGAGCAGGAACCACCTATTTGAACTCGCAGTATAGTGCAATTGCTTTGCAGCCCAGGTCTGCAGAGATTAAAAAGATAATTAGTAAAACCGACCAAAAACTGCAATACCTGTGAAAGTTACGTTTGTTAAAAGGCATTTACAGTAGTGAAGTCTAAAATCTCCATTAAAAAATCTATGGCCCCACACAATAGAACAATTACATTGAGCTGGAGTAAAACATTTTGCCATCATATGCACACTCACTAAGCAGTGCGTGGAGAGAGGGAACCAGTCGTCATGATAAGCTAATGGGATGAGGAGAGAACTTAAAAACAACAGCTAGCAAAATATTTGTTAGAAACCTTTCGTGCCAAGTCCTTTAAAAATGTCAGGATGATCGGCCTGTTGAGGTAAAAATTCAGTCCAATGCATCAGAAAAGACAAGTCTATGGATTTCTGTTACATAAAATAATGAAACAAATGGCTCAATTGTGTTGGTGCATCAGACATTGCTGTGAAGAACAGATTCAGTGCAACTGTTCAGAGCTGCTGGTAGAGGGCAGCCTGAAACAAACTGGGCCCTAGCTAGAGCAGTAGGCATTCAAACCATTTCAGGGCTGCACGGGTTGTTGGTTTTGCCTCATCTTTCCCGATGCTCTCAAGCAAAATACATGGTGTGCTGGGTATCATGGTGGATCTGCACGGCCTTGGCCAGGGCCTGAGGATCGCGGCCATTGCTCTGTCCTGACACGTGGCTGCCTTCAGCACTGCAAGAATGCAGACACAGAGAGCCATGAACCCTCGGGCCAAGCAGCGTAGGATTCCAGCCCCTTATCTGGCTAAGCAAGACAAGGCACACACAGCTCCTTACCTGTCGTGATCCTTGTCCACAAGATGGTACCTGGCCCTAAACGCCACCAGCCTGGCATAGTAGGCGGGAGCTGGAATAGAGACGGAGCGCGTGCACCGGACGTAGGTGTGGCACAGCTGGTAAGTCAGGAGCTGCAGCTCGTCTGCTGTGAAGCAGTTGTCATCCCACAAGACCTGGTAGTGGGAGGGCCGGCTGGTTCCCTGCAGAGGAGAGAGCAGCTGGAGAGCAGCAGCCAAACCAGCCGTGCCCCTGAAGGCTGCACCTCCTGCCAGCGCGCGGAGGGTGAGCGCACCCAGCGGGTGCTGCTGCCACTCTGCCAAGCCCTGGACAGAAGCAACATCACTCACTGGGACAGCTCTAGGGATTTAGTCCCACAGCCTGAGCACAGCAGAGCTGAAATGTTACCTGAATTCCTGCATGGCTACAGAGGTAAAAGTCAAATTCAGAAGGATGTGTGATGGTGCTGTCCACAGTTGTGCCTGCTGGTACGTTGCCGCTCTTACCCACCTATTAAGGAAAGTTTATTATTAGCTCATGTTTTTTTTGGAAGTGACCCAAAATACCTCCTAAGGTAGGCTCTACTTAAAGCTGTTGGAGAATTTACTGCTCAAACAGGTAGAAAAATATAAAGGTCATTTACACAGGAGGAATGAAAATGTTCTCTGAGTTCATTTTTAGAAACTTCACCAAATCCAATCAGTGTGTCACCAGAGAAAAACAAAATACTTGCCAGTACCATTAAAATTGCAGAGTGGGATAAAGCCTACACGAGTCATTCAGGACCTGAAAATGCAGGTTTTCTGGAATAAATTTATTTCATGCCCTTGTTTGCATTCACACCCCAGAGATCTGCATTTTTCAAGCAAAACTGAGATCAAGAACTTTCCTAAAATGGTCCCTTGGTTGGCTTGTGGATTTGTGGCATAGGCAAATTTTACAGCTGCAGAACAGGCAACAAACAGAACCACTAGTTCTGCTTATAGTCAGGAAGTCCAGACTATAAAAACCCAGACTACAGCTCCAGATACACAAATCCAGGGATATAGAGCACACCTACTCCAAAAGGGGCTGGGAACAAGCTGCTCCATCTGACTGCTTGATCTAGAGCATAAAAAAAGGTGAGGAACTGGTTATTTTGGTAGAGAGAGCACATCACTGCACAGAACTGCTGCTGCTTGTACAGATTAATGCCCTCTGGGCAAGATGGATACCACCCCACTCAACCAGACAATCTTACTTTCCTGTTGCCATCACCTCCTTCTTATGTAGTCAACATTACTTGCCCTTTCAGTTTTGTCAGCACAGAATAGTCTGGTGTGATGCCTTTTCTGCACAACAATGTAGGTTATTCCTGGTCTATAATCTTCTTCCAAACTAATACAGGCCTTCCGGATTGCTATCAGCTCTGGCCAAGCTACCTAGAAGCAGAAGATTTCACTATTAGGTGCTGAATTCAGTACATACTATTTTCATTTTTTCCATGTACAAATGCCACTTCGTAAGGAACGTGATCAGACAGGATAACTGCACATTGTGCTTGCCTGGGAAAACTCCACAAAACTGTTAATTGTCCCTGTAACAAATAAACAGACAAACTTTTGAGGGCTGATCCCTTCTGGCAAGAAACCACCACAATACCTGCTTCATCTGTCCTTCGGATACTCCCCCCCTGTAGTAAATGATCCGCGTGGGCTTGAAACGGGTGGATTTGTAGAACTGGATCAAGAGCTCTCGCACCATGTTGGTCAGGTCCTGGATGACCTCCTGGCTGTAGAGCAGCTCCTGGGAGGTCTCCTGGCGGGAGGTCTGGACGCGCACGGTGGCGCAGTAGCGGCTGGGGTGGCCGCCCATGCTGCCCACCACCGCCGCGATGGACGGCTTCTTCCCGTCCCCCGCCGGAGGGTGCGTCACGTCTGCTCCCAGAAAGATCACTGGCTGCTGGAACACCGAGGGCCTGTTTAATGTGAGCAAGGTTGATTAAATAAGAAATAATAACCAGACGAAGAAAGGGCAGGTGAGGAAGGGAAAAAAAAATATGACAGGTGAGGGAGGTGTATCCACCAAACCCTGACACAGGATTGAAACCCTGCCAGAATCTTTTAAGGGTGAAGTTCTCTGCCTCAAGTTTTTACAGTCCACAGAAAGTGAAAAGGAAAAGAGCACAGGCAAAGTTACAAGGACTTATCACAAGTCACTCTGCCTCACTCCTGACCATTTGGAAAGAAATACAGGGTGCTTAAGGAGGTGGCAGGAGGCAGAGGTAGACTGAGAGAATCCAAAGGCAGGAAAAAGAGAAGGATAAAAAGACTTTATGAGTTTGTTTTCACACACTTTGCTCTAACACTAGAGATATTCCTCAGCATAGGGCTCACTAGGCAGATTTTGGATGCAGAAGCATCCTCCTCTGACCACTTCAGATTGGGAGTATTTCTAAAGCACATAAGATTTTGAAAGGTATAATTTTAGTAAACAAAACAACACTGTCTTGCAGACTTAAAGGAGAGCTTTAGATTTAATCTCACCTTTGATGAGGTACAAGCACATTGTTGATTCCTCCAAGCTTTGCATTTATCTTCAGACACAGGTTGGACAGCGTTTGTGGTGAGGTTTTGACCACATTCTTTACCTGAACACACTGAGTGGCCATTCCTAGAAGAGTGTCACCAACCCGCTTGACTTCAGCTGTGACAGAAAAATAGTTTAGTGGTTCAATTACCTGAACACTCAGTAGTTCCATCTGCTTTCTCTCTTCTTCCCCCACCCCCTCCAAATGTTATTGTAATTCAGATCCTTAAAAGTTCACCAACTAAGGTTCACCTCAGTAACACACAAATACTCCAACCAGGCCTGACAAACCCACATCCCAAAGCCCTTTTCAGCAGAACATGCTCAGCCCCCCCCTGCTGCAGCCCAGTCAGATGCCCCTTCCTGTACAGCTCCTGGGCAGCCTCTGCTCCATACCATACACAGGTGTCTTTCCAGGTAGGATCACCACGATCAGCTGCAGACCCACGTAAGTCAGTTTTAGGTGTTTAAACATGGGCTCCACACTGTCTGCCCCCTGGGCGTACTTGCAGAAGCAGGGCTGGCCCTGGATGGGCATCCCCGCGTCCTTGGAGATCTTGCGCAGCTGGTCCGTGAAACTCCTGCCAAGGAAGCAGAGCAGGATTTGCCCTGGCTTCTTCACTCTGCTGCACTTTACTCTTCACTTTGTCTGTTCATTTTATCAACAAGATCCAAACTATTCCAGCTACTTCACAGCGCTCCCAACCTGACACTACAGCAATGTGTTTTTAGCAATGCCATCGCTGTGAGAAACACACCAGGGTTCCAGGCCTGTCTGAGGGCACTTCAGCAGCCTCAGTTTCTGTAATTTCAGGAGTCTTGGGGACACAAACACACACTTGTGATGAACATTCCCAGGCAGACTCCCAAACTCACACTGATAGAGGACTGGGAGATTTGTATTCATCTACCAAACTTATCTGAGCGTTACTGCAGCTATGGTTTTTACCAAACATTTCAGTGGTTCACACAACCTCTATCTTTAGGATTCTACAGAGCAGTTACTAATTAACTATCAATCTCATTAACCATTAATAAAATATATACATATATTCATAATTTATTAATATCCAAAACTTCTAATTAATTATTAATATATTGAAGGCTGAGGGGGTGGCCTATGTTGCCAGGAAGGTTAGGAAAAAATGTAGTTACTGTTTTAGAATAAGCAATCATTAGTTATTTGTAAAAACAGCAGAATACAAGTGGAAAGCAGCCTGCAGAGCAGAAAGCACAGCCTCAGTAATAAGGGAATTAATGCTTTTCCCAGCTGGCCAATCAGGCTGTGAACTTTGCCATAATCTTCTCCCAAACGCTGCAGAACTGTCAGTTCCTCTTTTTACTCTTAGATGCATTAAAATCAACTTACACTGCAGATCACCTTTCAGAAATATGAGAAGAATAAACCTTGAAATAGGTATCCTGAATAAATACAAAAAATACTTACTTCAGTAAGTCTTCCCTGCATTGTTTTTGAGGAGCAAAACAGGCAACAGCCCAAACTTTAATCTCAATGCCAGCATAGAACTGTTTCCCTCTCATGTCCCACACACCTTGGTTTGGTGTGGCCACAGTCTTGTTCTAGGTGAAAACCAAAGACAAATGAAAAATGAAAAGGTGCTTTGTTTTGCTTATAGCTGAAGAGTGCTCAGGCAAAGGGGGCCTTATGAGAAGATCGAGGAAACGCTTCATGAGTTTAAGTGCCCTCAGGAGAAGGTATTTAACAAGGTGTGGAAAACTCACCCTGCCTCCATACTGCAGCATGGGTGCTGGCAGAACTCTGCCTGTCAACTCAGTCATCTCGTTATGGACGACGATGCCAAACTCCTTCAGATACGGGTCAGGGCCACCAACCATGCTGTTACTTTTCACCTGGTGACAAGAAGGGGTTTTTCCTGACTATCATTAACGCTCCAGGTGCCTCTGTCCTCTCTGCCATGAAGAAGCTTTTTCTATTTAAAAGGATTTGTTTTAAAGAAGTTTTATTTTTTAACTTCTGCAGTTGTTGGTGATTCTAGTCATTGTTTCTGGGAGAGCCAGAAGGAGTGACAGGCACAGGGTGCTGAGCTGAAGAGCCACTCACCAGCCTGCTGATCTCCTCCTGCCGGTCCGGCGCGGATCTCGCGGTTGCTTTGATCATCGTGGAGGTCTGATTGTCCGTCAGCTTCTTGATGCACCTCTGGCCTGCCACGATGTTACAGACCTGCAGAGAGGGGAGAGCTGCCCTGACACCCTGCCCAGGGATCACCCGCAGGGCAAGGGACAGCTCGGGCCTTACCTCAAGGGGCAGGTACGTGTGTTTCTGCTCCTGTCCTACTTGGAGACAGGGGAGGTGAGGATATTTTAGCTGCAGACTGTACTTCTGCTTAAAATACTGAGCTACTGTACA
This sequence comes from Chaetura pelagica, assembly GCF_000747805.2. Taxonomy (NCBI): domain Eukaryota; kingdom Metazoa; phylum Chordata; class Aves; order Apodiformes; family Apodidae; genus Chaetura; species Chaetura pelagica. The sequence goes on along the minus strand of NW_009953199.1, from coordinate 319,176 downwards.
CTCCATTGCCTGCCCATTTTCCAGCTGCAGAGGAAACCTATAAAGAACATTTGTTCTGGTTAGACTCCTCCAGATTATTTTATTTTTTTCCAAAGGAAAAAAAATGGTATGGAAAAAATCTATTCCAGAGTAGAAATGCTGGAAACATTTTCCTTAGCTACTGGATCTCTTCTTCATGAAAAGATGTTATATATTATATGCTGAATTTTTCATAGTTATTTTAAAAACTGTAGCCTTTGATAACTGCATTTAAAAGTCAGGATTATAGCCCTTGATAACTGCATTTAAAAGTCAGGATACAGCTTCAATTTTCATGTGTCAAAGGAAATAAAGCAGTGGTCTAAACCCACACTGGGACTAAGCATTCTTGAAAGTTACACAGCTGCTCCACCTCCAGAAACAACTGTTCTTGCAGTACATCTAGTACGTTCATTAGGCTCAAGATTTGTACAATGGCCAGGAAGTGCCTGTGTACATACGTCTGGTGACTGGCTGGTCGCCGAGTTACGTTGCAGACTCGGTATTTTCTCTTCATCTGGCCACAGTGGGTAACCTCGACTTTCAGACCTGAAAACCCAACACAAGAGTCATCTAAATAAATTCAGGCATAGCAGTCACCTTTGAGACAGATGAGGGCAAAAAGGAACAGGCCAGTTTCCCAAGTGCCTTGCACATTTTCATGACAATGTCATACGACCAGGTTTCTGTATTTTGTTGCAGCAGCTTTAGAATGAGCCTTTACCTCTGATTTCTTTGGTAAATTTGACACGCTGGGAGTCTGTAAGAGGCTTAGTTTGTTCATTGATGTTCTGAATGTCCAAGACCTCACACATGAACTCAATGATAGGCTGGGCACGATAGAAAGCAGTTGCTGACACTAAGACAAAACAAAGAGGACATTTAATTTTGAAGCACTAAGAACTCTGTTACATTAGCGAGGCAGAATCTTCCACCTACCATCAATGTTGAGCATCATGTTCCACATGGCAGGTCTGACTGACTGGTGGAAACCAAACCAGACCTCCCTGCCACCACCCAGAGGGTGGTAATAACCTTCAGGGGGGGAGAAAAAGGAGCGACCCACAGGAGTGTACCTGGAAACAATAGAAATATTAATACTTGGATTATTCCTTTCTGATACACCGTTATACATTCGTGCTTATCATGTTTAAAAGTGCAGTAAATTCCTACAGTACATTAGAAACATTAGAGCTAACATGGCAAGCACACAAAGCCTGTAGTGCCAGTGCAGCTGGAAAGGCTCTAGCAAACTCCTGTTAGAAACATGACCAGCAGATGCAAGTCCCGAGTTCAGATCAGATTTCCCTATTCTAGTGCAAATTTGTAAGGCAGGCATTGAGTTACACAAGCACATCCCTCATCCCTTTGACTGCAGGTAAGTGTAGTAGCAGTAGAATAGGAGCAAGTAATAATTAATACAATTAATCTGTTCAGACAGACACAAGCTGAAGCCAGTCAGGAAGGTCCCCACCTCATGGAGGGAAGGTGCCGTGTGATCACATCCAGTGCCTGCACAGAATCCTCAGGAACCTCGTTCAGGTGCCCGGCCAGAGCTTCCAGCAGCAACTGCAGGCTGACCACTGACACCCACTGAATGGACACCTTGAACGTCTGGTCCTTCCCCTCTCCTGGAAGTGTCACCTCCATATCCACCTGACAGACAGAGAACACAACTAAGCATAAGCTCTTGTTATGGATTGCAGACTGTCACAACACCAATTCATGTTACGTTTTGCTCCCAAGTATACTCTGAATCTGTATTTTTGATGATTAATCCATGTAATTTCTCTTAAAATATTACAGATGGTTTCATTAGGATTTTGAAAGCTGGTAATTTAATCATCTGAGAAACTGCACTGAGGTATCTTTAAGTGTAAATTTTAAGCAGTAATTAGTACAGTGACATCAAAGCTCTGGAGAACAGTGAGTCATTTTTACTAAGCCAGCCAATTACCTGCAAGATGTGTTGTGAACCACACGGGAAGGCAAGAAAACCTTTTGGTCAAAAAGAAACTCACTGGGAAACACGAATCTCAGAGTTCTAGCACAGCGGTTGAGATGATTCTCACAAACCATCAGCCCAAAACATTTAACTGTGAACTCATTTTATGTATCCCCTGGGGATACCTGATTGCTGAGGAGAAGAGCAGATGGGGGTTACTTTTTTTATCAGGACTTGTTAATATAGATACTGATCTGCTAGAGCCAGGGTGGGGAGCACAGCCCAGGACACCCAAGGCTGCTGCAGCTGATCCCGTTGCTCTTATGGAACAGGAGGACATATCTCCACAGTGCAGCCAAACCAAATCAGCACAGTTGTCATCTACAGCTGCTATATCACTGAGGCACAGAACAAGAGAAAAAGGAAGTTTCTATCAGGGTGAAAAAAAATTACCTACTTGCAGCTGAAGGAGCACAACAGACCAATTCTCTCAGAAATCCTCCAACTAATGAGTTGCAAATTAGAAACCCAAAGACAACCTCCAGTAGAACAGCAGTGAGCTCCTAGAGACCCCTGCCTGGCGCTGCCTGTGGTTTCCCAGTCTACACTAATGTCTGACAGCTTTTGGGTTTATGACAATCAGAGTTTCACATGATACTGTAACAACTTCCCACAGAAACTTGAAACTCACAGCAACACTTACTCTGTCCCTGCCGATGGGCAGCGGGTGTGCAGTGTACATGTTCCTCTTTCCATCATACCCAGGCTGCCGATCTCCAAATATCTGCATCTTGAAGTGCCTCACCATGGTGTCCACCACCTCCCTGCAGGGGGGTTTATCGAGTTAGGTTGGAGAAAATCCAGCTACAACCTTACACAGTTTGTCATTCCTTTTTTGCCTTTGCAAAGTAGGAGAAACTACCAGGCACCAGAGCATTCCCAGGTCACCCCAGATTAAGATACTCAGGTGTCACCCTGCAGGTGTCTATAGGCAAGGCAGGTATCTGGGCTGCCAGCAGAGCCATGGGCAGTTTGGGTCGTGGAAAGTGAGGAATTTCTAGGATGTGCAGTTTTCTTAAATTGAGGTGTATAAATCTTTAATTTTAATTAAGCTGCTCATACCTGTTCACTCTTCGGGGGCGTTTTTCTGGTTTGATATCTACATCATAGTGATAAACATCAATCTTCGGGATCTGAACCTGAAAGTGGTTGGCCAGGAGACGGATGGGCTTCCCAACAGTTCCCAGGCCTGGGCGACGGGGCGGCTGGAAAAGGCTCGTGGGGGGCCCTGGGGAAGGCAAATAAATATGTATGAGATGTAACTGATCACTCGGTGCAGCAGCCTCTCAGGTGTGCTTTAGCTGAGACATCTTTCTGACAGGGCAGGAAGAAACCTTACGTAGCTTTCTGAGGTGGCAAACGGAGGGGTTGCAAGTGGCCCAGCCTTCCAGCTGCTGGGTAAAAACAAACATGTTCCCTAAAGCAGGTTAGTGCCATAACTCACCCTCACACTTTTAGGGACATTACTGCGGTTATGAACTTCAAAGAGTCCTTGAGATGGAGTGTCACCATTTACATCTTATGTGTTTGTATGTGATGTAAAGATAAAGACACTCCTGCCACCATTTCTAGAACCAGCCAGTAGCTACACAAGACACATTTTTTCATTGTTTTCACTATAGGCTTAAAGTTCAGCTGTTAATGATTGCTAGTCTCAGCAAACTTAGGACAGACACCCCCATTTTTTATCTGAAAAATGTTATTACATGAAAATGGGTAAGGAATATTTTTATTCTAAACTGAATTTAAAACGTGCTTCCGTACCAGATCTAAGCTACAACTGTTTTGTTGTTTCCTTTGCATCATGAACTCATCACTTTTGATGACAGTGAAATGCTTTCCCCCTAGAGCACCATTTCAGCCAGTTTAAAATTTCAACAAAAAGAAGGTAGAAAGGAAAGGTTTAGACTTTCTTCTAAGGAGAAAACTTGGGGAGAAAGCATAAAGACAGGTCAGACTCCTACCAGATGCAGAGAAGAGAATTTATTTGGACAAAAGTAAAAGCTTCAGCCATAGTTCTAAGGAGGAATTAATTACACACTTGCAAAAGTACTCACACACAAGTAGTCACTAGGTAAGTGTGTAGTTAACTTCCTCAAAGTGTTAAGATCTGAGATACCATGTTAACGAGATTAACAGACTTTTTTTTAAATCTATCTCAGCCTCAGCTGACTCCGCACATAAAGCCAATTGAATGAATGTATTTTCATGGTGTTTGTCCATATCTGCTTGCACTGAGTGTGGTCAAAGTTCCTTCCCTCTGTTGTTGAGTAGCAAAGGAGAGGGCAAAAAGTATTCCAAGGATGCAATAATAACCCACTTGGTAGCAGGGTGTCTGCTGGGGCCATGGACATCCCTGGTGAGCAGCACTGGCTCCACACCCACCAGGGACTGACCATGACCAGCCAGGAGCTCCCAACACCAGAGTGGGACCAGTTGTGGGCTGTGGTCAGTGCTTTAAGCACCTACAGTGTCCTGAGGAGTGTGAATCATTGAGGGCAATCAAAGTTTGCTGTGCTTATTTGGATACTAGAGATGATCCATTAATCCTGTGCTAATTAGACTGAAGTAAGTGCAGGCACTGATCTCCTGCAAGAGATTAAATGACAACTATATTTACCCATTTTCCTCCCTCAGTATTGACAAGTTCTGTGCACGGGCACAGCCACACTGACCTCGCTCCCTTTTGATCAAAGGAGATAAAACTTCATCTTCTCCTTTCTAAAGTTCCTTCTCAGAGGAATTCCAGTGGATGAGCTCAGAACTGTTTTCCCATTTGAAGCTGAACTGATCAGGATTTTTACCCAACTGGCCTGACTAGAGCTACGTGTGCTGTTATCTTTTAATTTCCTCTGCTCTGCGTTGATTCTGCTCTGGGCATCTCGGCCAAGCTGCCCCAGACAGGAAGCAGGTTCACAGAACTAAAAGAGGATCCACTTCTGTGGTTGGAAGCCAGAGGGGACACAACATGCACACACACACACACACTCACCAGGTCAGCCCCTCACTACCTGAACACCTGGATTCTCCTGGGGGTGCACCTTCGTGTCAATAAACACTTCCCCCCACATCAACGTTAACACTACTCTGATTATCACAACAGCTCAAACAGGAACTTGGTGGGTAAGATCAGAGCACGTTGGCCAACAAGGACATCTTGCAGACATTTGCTAGAAGAGCAGCCATGGAATGAGACACAAGTAGGAAAACACCACACGGGCAGTTCTACCAACATTCAACCAGAGTTTGATTTAAAAAAACCCCAATTTCTGTGTTTTACAAAAGCACCACGTTAAATCCCTAAGGATGGCTCGATGTCAGGAACACAACTTCTCACTGCCCAGCTGCCAGGGGGGCAGGCAGGGAGCGCGTCCCGCGGGAAACCTCCGGCAGCCCCGGCCCGGCCCCCGCC
>NW_009953199.1:309855-312521 GCF_000747805.2 Chaetura pelagica | reverse complement strand
ATGGTGACCCCCAGGTCAGGGAGGGTCCCCCGGGCTGCTCACAGCTGCCCTGGGCCTCTGCCCAGGCTCACGGGCAATAAACTTTTCTCTTTGAAAGCGCCAGCGCTCCAGGCCTGCCAGGGGGTTTCTGGCTTCTTGACTTTTCAAGCAGCTTTGCTGTTTCACGGAGCTTCCCCCTCACAACAGCCCTGGGGTTGTTTAGCCAACAGTTCCCAGCTGACTCACAAAAGGTCAGAAGTCAAGAGGCTTTATAAATAATAAATGCCCAGTCCATTTTATTTGCCTTTTTTTTTTAACTGGCAGGGTTGATATTTTCCAAGTTGAAACATTAAAAAAACCCTATTTTGAACCAAAATGAAATGTGAGACTCTCATACAATTGCCTGACACCAGCTGATGCTTACAGGATATACCAGTTTTACAAGACCAGTAAAAAACCCCATGATGTCTGGCAGCTTTACCCTGCTATTATTCAGCATATCTATGTATAAACCCCCATACATAGGGCTACACAAATACTACTTTAAAAAAACAGATACAATCTCTACCTCAAGAAATCTGCAACACAAAGGCTTGGTCCTGCAAGATGCTGAGTGTGACAACTCAAGCCTATACTTAATGCATTATAAATTCAAGGAAGTCAGCAAAGCCATTAACTTGATAATGATGTACACATTGAGGCATCCTGTCAGAGCCACTCAATCCATGTTTCTGTACATTAACCCACCCTTATATTGAAAACAGGGATGTGTTCCCTGGGGAAAGAACTAGCATGGCTGTGACAGGCTGTAGTTCTGGATTTGCTTCTAAACATCTCAGCTGCCAGGAGTATGTTACCTATTGAAAACCAGATTAAGAAATTAGCTTTAAAAAAAAAATGTTTTAATAAGGGATTTCAAGTAGTGCTAAAAAGCTGACTTAGTTTAGAATGCCCTTAATGACACACATTCGAGGGCCGGCACAGACCCACGGGGCATCACCCCGGAGCCACCGGGAAGCACCGGCAGCAGGGAAATGGTGACCCCCAGGTCAGGGAGGGTCCCCCGGGCTGCTGACAGCCGCCCTGGGCCTCTGCCCAGGCTCACGGGCAATAAACTTTTCTCTTTGAAAGCGCCAGCGCTCCAGGCCTGCCAGGGGGTTTCTGGCTTCTTGACTTTTCAAGCAGCTTTGCTGTTTCACGGAGCTTCCCCCTCACAACAGCCCTGGGGTTGTTTAGCCAACAGTTCCCAGCTGACTCACAAAAGGTCAGAAGTCAAGAGGCTTTATAAATAATAAATGCCCAGTCCATTTTATTTGCCTTTTTTTTTTAACTGGCAGGGGTGATATTTTCCAAGTTGAAACATTAAAAAAACCCTATTTTGAACCAAAATGAAATGTGAGACTCTCATACAATTGCCTGACACCAGCTGATGCTTACAGGATATACCAGTTTTACAAGACCAGTAAAAAACCCCATGATGTCTGGCAGCTTTACCCTGCTATTATTCAGCATATCTATGTATAAACCCCCATACATAGGGCTACACAAATACTACTTTAAAAAAACAGATACAATCTCTACCTCAAGAAATCTGCAACACAAAGGCTTGGTCCTGCAAGATGCTGAGTGTGACAACTCAAGCCTATACTTAATGCATTATAAATTCAAGGAAGTCAGCAAAGCCATTAACTTGATAATGATGTACACATTGAGGCATCCTGTCAGAGCCACTCAATCCATGTTTCTGTACATTAACCCACCCTTATATTGAAAACAGGGATGTGTTCCCTGGGGAAAGAACTAGCATGGCTGTGACAGGCTGTAGTTCTGGATTTGCTTCTAAACATCTCAGCTGCCAGAAGGGGTGGAAGGAGCATGGTACCTATTGAAAACCAGATTAAGAAATTAGCTTTTAAAAAAATGTTTCAATAAGGGATTTCAAGTAGTGCTAAAAAGCTGACTTAGTTTAGAATGCCCTTAATGACACACATTTATCAAGAGTTACCTGCTCCCTGAACCTGCCTCTGTGTGCCAGCTGTGGGGAACAGAACTGGGGATCAGAAATAACCTGACCTGGCACCTACCAGATCTTTGTGCCACCTTTTTTTTTCCATCTGACCGTTCTGTGTTTTTCCCTGACTTCCTACAAATCCAGAGAAGGCCCCTGAGCACCAGGGTTGAGCTCAACCTGCCATCCCTTCCCCTCTTTGGCAGAACTAGGGCTCTATGTACCACAGGTCAGAGGTGTTACCTGGCAGGGGAATGTGCTGAGGTGTGAGCCTCTCAGACTGATCTGTACTCACCAGTCCCGATTGCAAGGGAAAGGCTTTTTTGCTCCCACCAGCAATCACCTGCAGGATGCACAGGAGCAGGTCTGCGGCCTCCACAGGGAGCGTAGCACCAGCTCACCCTGGCTCTGCAGGCCAGGCCAGGCCAGGCCACCCTCACAACACCGCCCGGCTGAGCTGAGGGGCCTGCAGACCTGTGAGGCACCAAGCACTGCGGTGCCCCCCAGGACAGCTCCAGGTACCTGCTCACACCACCAGCTCCCCCACACAACGCGCCATCCCCACAGAGGGCGCCTCCGCAGCGCGGGCTTATAAAGCGTGCGGGTGGCTCCGAAACGCGAGCAGTGATTGGGCCAGACGGAGGGGGCGGGGCTAGACGGACCGATCTACCAATAAATA
>NW_009953199.1:308199-309459 GCF_000747805.2 Chaetura pelagica | reverse complement strand
CAAGGAACCCCCACGGGTGTTTCTGGGCCCTATTTGGATAATGAATCCAGGTGCAATGCGGCAGTGGAAGGGTGAATTTCCGCTCTTCTCGTTCTCCTGGTTCCGAGCAGCACCCCCTGAGCGGCCCGTGCCGGGACTGGGTTTGTCTGTGCACAGGCTCGTTAAGCACCGGTAGGAGCTGGTGCATCGCCTCACCTCATGTCAATACCAAATCATCATTGCAACACAAGGGCCCTGTGTCTGTAGCTGGGCAGGGAGCCAGGCCTGGGCACCAGACACCCCGGCAGCAACAACCCTGTGCTTTCCTTTGTAGCTTCCCCTGGAAGATGTGGATTCAGCCTTGCAGAAGGGCCTGGACAGCGACTCGGACAGCGGGCAGGGCAGCTGCCAGGCAGGCTCCCCGGGGGGCTGCAGCCAGGACACAGGGGACAGAGGTCTGTGGGGAGCCAGGGCTGGGCCTGGTGGTTCTTGCCTCCAACACTGTGTTTGTTGTCTTATCAATACCTTTTTAAGAAGCTGCTGTTGCTTGAGCTGGATGGTGCAATGACAACTTCTTAAAAACCTGCCTCTTCTCTTGCTCAGAATGTGGGCAGACATCTGCACATCTCTGAACAGCTTGTTTGGTTTTTTAATCTACAGTAAAGGAAATAGGAATTGGGATGTGAGGCTCTAGAAAAATTTTAGCTTTGCCTTTTTTTAAAAAAAGGTTAAAAACCTCTAAACATCAACTTGGGTCAATTCTGCTGCCTTGTGGGAAGAAAGGGGCTTTGAAACTTGAATATAAGCTGATCTGCTACAGGTGTTGGCATCTGTGAAATTTAACAGATGTGTAAATTTAATGGATTGATTGTTAATGAAGTTGTGGAATTTCCCTCTCTGTAGCTTGCATAATTTATCTTCTTCTAATGTATTTTGTCAGATTCAGAGGAAGAGATTTTTGTATGTAAAAAAGCAAAAGGCAAGAAGGTGCTTGAGGACAGTGAGAGTGAAGATGGAGAGGATGGCAGCTCTTCTGTGCAGAATGACACCCTGGGTGGAGACAAGGAAAATGAGGAGGAAAAAGAGAACATTACTGCCCTGGGGAAGAAGAAATCCCGTTGGATTCAGCAGGGTCTGCTGGATAGTGATGACAGTGACTCTGGTGACCAATTGCAGACTGAAAATCTTGACACAAGCAGAATGTCTGGCTCACCTGAGGAGGAGTTGGAAGAGGAGAGACCCCTAAAATCAGGGAAACAGTACAGAAAACATGAACAGCAT
>NW_009953199.1:289854-308156 GCF_000747805.2 Chaetura pelagica | reverse complement strand
AAGAAGAAGGAAGCAGAAGGAGCGGAAAATTGAGTTCATTAAACAGCTGAAAAAAGAAAAGAAGCCTAGAGCAGAGGTATGTGTTTTGACAGGAAGACTCAGATGTTTTCCTGACCAAGTTACATTTATTGCTACGTTTGGTTATTGTGTTCCCATGGTTCGGGGTGCTTGTGCCCACATTCCCACAGCAGGTGTGGTATCCCCAGGGATCCACGGGACACCAGAGTCTGCCTGTTTCACCTGCAGAGAGAGCACAAGTCCTGAGACTTGATGATTTAAGCAGGAATTGTCTGAGGTGTCTGGGCTCATTGCTGGTTTGTCACAGGCACAAACAGCTCTGAGGGCTGTCCCAGCTTTTGGGCTGCTTGAAAATTGGAGTTCTGGTCTAAATAAATGGCTGCTTGTGGGGCTGTGTATTGTTATTTATAAAATGCATATTTTGGGTGTTAATTGACTCTGTCAGAGCCATTTTGGTCTTCAGTAGTTATTCCCAAGTTACCAGAGGCACAGGGAGCACTGCTCCATCAGCCTGGCACTGCTCTGCAGTGGGTGGGACTGGTCAGGACACAAAACGCTCAGTCAAAGCTGGTCTGAACCTCTGGATGTGAAAGGACTGGAGGGGACCTTCTGAAATGAGTGACACGAATGTTTTATTCCTGTGGTGAGCAGGCAGATGGTGGTGAGAGGCTTCCTTTGAATGACAGTGGGTGCCTTCTTGATGACAAAGAGCTTTTTGATAATGGCTTAGAAGAGGAGGACGATTCCCCCCCCGAGGATGAGGAGTCGATAGAATCAATACGAGCAGCAGTGAAGAGCAAAATAAAAAAACACAAGGTAACATCTGGTAGGGATGAAGAATTTTTGGTTGTTAGTGGAAAGCTGGGTAGCAGAGCATGAACTGAAACCCTTTTGGGGAATGGTGCATTCCTCCTGCTGTGACAGAGGGGAGAATATCCCCTGATCTTTGTGCTTAAAGGGATGTTGTCCTGGATGTTTATAAAGACAAGCAGAAGCTTTGGAAATATGCCAGGAGGAGTGTGCAGGGTTTGTGTTGCTTTAGGGGAGTACCTGGTTCTGCTGACCAGTGATGATCCTGTACCATTATTTTTTGGCTTGTTTGCCCTCAGTAGTGCCTGTGTGTCTAGACAAAGAGGTGAATCTCTTTTTATGGATTTTTAGAACAAAGAAAGGTTTCCTGAGGGTGAAGGCTGCAAACATGTCTTTGAGGAGGAGGAACCTGCATTGAAAGAACCAAAAAGAAAGGTGAAGGATTCTTTTTTTTAAGCCTCTCCATTGTTTGTTGCAGTGATTCAAATGCTTTTGTGTGCACACTGTCCAAAGGCTTTCTTGATTTGCTATTGTTAATCTTTTTTTTAACTTGCGACTTTATTCTGACTCTTTGTTGCTTGGAAGGGAAGAATAAGCTATTTAGAAAGTACAGGTAAAGTCCCATATTCTGTTTCCTGACCTGAGAAACCTTTCTTTTTTTTCCTTAAGGAACGAAAAGCAGCAAGGTTAAGTAAAGAAGCCATTAAGCAGCTACATAGTGAGACCCAAAGACTTATTAGAGGTAAAAATTAAATTCTTTGTATGCAGAGGGGTATAAACTATTGAGCAATTCAGAGGAGACATTTAAATAATTTACCTGAAAGGCTACAGCTGCCTCTCACCTTGCATGTTATTTAGGGTTGAAGGCTGCAAGACTATTTTTATTCAAGAACCTCTTAAGAGGTATCTTTGTAACTAATGGTAAATAAAAATTGTGCAAACACTTGAGCCTGTAAACCTGTTGTGTAAAGTTAGTGCAGTACTCAGTTTGACAGGCATGTGATAAAATTGAAACTGGTCCTGCCATTCTGAACCTCACTGTTCATTTCCTGTTGCATGCATGGATGTGTTGCTGCTGGAAATCTTTCCCAGACAGCAGTGTTTGCTGTGTTCAGGTTCAAGTTGTGCAGTTGGTGCCTTGTTAGGTGTCTTTGCTGCAAAATACTTCTGTTGAGGTTCGTTGGATTTCAGAGATCTCAAACACCTCCAGTGAGGTTTTACATTTCCTTTCCCCTCCTTTCTTTGGCAGAATCATCTGTGTCTCTCCCATATCATGTGCCTGAGGCCAAAAGTGTTCATGACTTCTACAAGCGCAGACCTCGGCCGGCGTGGCAGGGAAATGCCATGGCACTGCTGAAGTAAGGGCTCCAACCCTCCCCGGGCTTCCTTACCAATTCTGAGGGTATCCTAACTCTGCTTTTGAGGAGAAACACTTCTATCTGCTGCAGGTGTTGTGTGGTGCACACACCTGCTCTCTCTGCAGTCACTGCTTCCTCCTGGTTTAATTTTAGCTGTTGCTTTGACTGGGAAGTTTTGTTGAGAAACTTTCTTAGGCTCCTTGAACTCCCTGAGCAGCTGGCAGGGAGGGGTGTCTGTTACACAAGGCAGTGCTGCACTCCTGGCACAGTTGTACCACTGAAGGAACTAGGAGTGACTCCAGATGGAGTAATGTGCTCATGCAGAGGTATAGTCTGGACCCCAACATTTTACTTGGGCTATTTCTGCTTTTGAGTAATGTGTAGTAAAATAAGCTACTGTAGTTCAGGCCTCTCAGAACTTTTATACTGTTATAATGTAACTAATCAGTACAAACACTTTATGCTGCTCTGCCCTTCCTTGCGTCCTGAAATGAAGTTTTCCAGACTTCTGTACTTTACCTCTTCCTACACACTAATGACAGTAATGAGAAGGTGATTCCTTTCTCTCCCAGTTTGTTCCCACCCTCTTCTCCCCTTCCACAACAGCCATGGGTGATGTATTTGTTTCTGCCTTCATCAGGTCCACTAAATACCAGCTGCCCCCAACTGAAGAACCTGCAGACACCAAGAATGTGAGCACAGATTGCAAGGATGGGAAAACAGAAGGTGGTCAGTCAGCAGCTAATGAAGCAGGAACGAGCCTTGGCAGAGATGTTGATACTACTGTGAACAAGCCTCTTGCTGATGTAGGGGAGAACTTGACAGAAGACAGTGATGGAAAGCCCAGGCAGGACAGTGATGACTCCAGCACAGTCAGGACTGCAGCAGCTGATGGTGATTCAGAAGAGTCCTCCAACCTCCCCAGCACTGACTGTGGTGAAGAGCAAGAGAATGAAATTCCTCTGGCAGCTGAGGGAGGTGTCCTTGAGCAAAGAGACCAAACAGCACCAGACACAGCCTGTGAAAAAAGCAATCAAGGGGGGCCTGGGTTGGTGCCACAGCCTGAAAAAGTGAAGAAGTCCAAGCTGGATAAACTTCGTGAGCTGGGAATAGACCTGTCCATCCAGCCAAGAATCTGCTCTGACAACCAATCCTTTATAAACCTTGATGAGTCTGATTCAAATAAAGGTAACTCATCTCTTCTTGTAGTCCTGTCAGGTCTGTCCTAGTGAGCAGAGTTAACCTGATTTTAACTGGAGCATCTCTGGGAGGTGTTCAGGTGACAGAGCAGTCAGGAGTGTTCTCTTCCCAGTACGGATTCTTTGTGTAATGTTGGTACCCATCTTCTTGTGGATAAGGTGATGTAATATTAGCTATTACTGGTTAGATGCAAGTTAGAGAAAAAAATATTCTGTAGTGGTTTATTGTTTTATTAGTAAAATAGCATGGTTGTGCAAATGTTTTCATATTAAAGATTTAGAGTTTTAAAGTAACTTCCTCTAGAAAAAAAGTTACTCTCAACACCTACTCTTGATACAGCTTTAACACTTGATGCTTTTAAATGCTGTCAAATTAATTTTAATTTGCATTTTGTTATTTAATTGCCATATATTTAAAGAGCTGGAAGCCTTGAAAGCACGTTTCCTGAAACACACTCTTGGAGTGTCCAAATCCAAAGGTGAACGGACCATAAACATGAACATTGTTCGTAAGGAAACAACATCAGAAGGGAAAGATTTAGGAACTGCAGGCAGATGTGGTGCCAGCAGTGCTGGCTGCAGAGAGCCTGGATGAAACAGCCCACACAAAGCCAGGTCAGTTTGGGAGGAGAAGTGTTCATGACTGAATTGGAAAACACTGTCTTTTTTTTAATCTGTGATTCCTGCTTCCCCAGTGGTGCCCTGTGAAATACAGATGAAAGAATCTTCCCCTGTAAAGTTAGTAATTATCTTCCCTCTGCTGAATAACCCTGTAAGACCTCTTAGGTAGCACTGGCAGGACAGCCTCACTGCACTCTCCCCACAGACATTTCTCCCCATTTGCACCAGCACTTTATATAAACGTGTGTCCATGCTGCAGTTTTCCATCAGCCCTCTGAATTTAACTCTCAGGTTTCTTGTGAGCTATTTATTCCATCTCTCACACCTCCTGATTTCTATACTGCAGTTTCTCAGCATTGTATGGATTTGCAAACAAAATTATCATGGAATGGGATTGTCCCATAGTATCCATTTTAAAAAGGAGATGATCTGGCTGATTCTGTGGGCACACGTTATTTTTAGCTGCTGTTAATGATTTCATGTGCTGTAGTACATCTGGCTATGGCAACTGGATGCTCTCATTCACAAAAGACAGACCCTCATTCAGTGTGCTGATAATGAGGAATTCTGGTAATTGATGAGATTGTGAGGTCACTAAATTGAGCTCATTTAAACCAGCAGCTCCAGCTCCTCTGGCTGGCAGATCAACTCATAAAAAGATAAAAACAGTCATTTTGAATTCCCTTTTTATGTGTGTAGTCACATTGGATTGAATGCTTGAAAGCAATGAAGTTAAGGATTTACTATAGTCACCTAATATAGTAATTGATTAATGAATGCCCAGGTGAGAAGCTACAAGCTCTGAAGGCAAAGCTGCAGGAGGCCATGAAGCTGCGCAGGACCGAGGAGCGCCAGAAGAGACAAGCACTGTTTAAACTGGATAATGAGGACATGCTGGAGGAAGAGGAGGAGGAAGAGGAAGAGATGACAGATGAATCTGAGGAAGAGGAAGAAGGCAATGAGGTCTGTGTGCAACATTTTTACCTATTTAGCTTCTCAAATCTGCTGCATCTCTCCAATGAAGTAAGCTTTGTACACTTAATATTAGGGAAGTTGCCAAGAGTTCCTCCTAGATGCTAAAAAATAACTGCAGTTGGCTTGGTCAGAGTTTGGATTGTCTAAAACTGAATTTATTAGTGTTTTCCTTTTCTATAAACAGTATTAAAAAAAGCTCACAAGTGTATAAAAGATTCTGGTGCCACTTTCTCTTTTTATATAGGAATATATTGGCTTGTGAGGCAGGGTTTGCTGTGGTCTTTGCTGTTCAAAAAAGGCCAGAACAGCTTGGCTGGTTGAAGCACCTCTGTGTCAGCTCCTCAGAGTGGAATAGATGCCTGTAAGAGCTGTTATTGTCACTCAGCTTCACCCTCTGTTTGCTGAAACGTTTTCTTGACAATTATGCAGGGGAGTTGATGGGTCAAAGCAGTGATCACATCTCTGTGCAATAACCACATCTCTGCTGTGGGATGTTTTCTAGAACATGGAATTTTTGCATGATGAAGCAGAGGAAGATAATGAAGAAACAGAAGAGAAACATCTAGAGGATGGTGATAAAGAAACTGACAAAGAGTCAGTTGATGGAGAAAAGCTGGAGAAATCTGTGCATTGTGATTCTGTTCCCAAACCACCTTCAACAGAGTCAACATTAATGCTTTTCAAGGACAGTTCCTCAAAAATGGGGTAAATAAACCAAGCTTTAAAGATGAATCTCTATTATCTGTTGTAAAACCTAATTGCTCAAAACATGGTAAATGGCATTTACATTGGCTAATACATGTTATTTATTGACTTGCAGATACTCTCTTCCTGATGAGAAACTTGAAATGGAAGAAGCTGCAGACAAAGGGCCTACCAAGTTAGGTGAGGTAGAACTAACCCTGCAGCATTTACTCATCCTCAATCTATTCACCTGTCACCTGTAGAAGTCTCTATTTCAGATGAGTATTCAATATTTTAGCTGTTCCATCACCTGTGTTGTTGTACAGTGTGATTATAAAAGTTTAGACTGATGAAAGAAAAATGGAAGGGCTTGAAAAAACTAGAGGAAAATAAAACTTAATACTGGAAAAAATACAGAAACAGAAAACAATGAGATGCAATTAGTGGAAAAGTGCCTGCATCCTCCATCAAGCAAGGAAAATAGTGAGCATTTAGCAAGGTGTCTTGAAGCTTTACTGGATCACAAAAAAGTCAAGCACTGTATTTAATGATTTTTTTTTTTTCAGAGTATGAGGATTCCTTTTCCCTGCCCACCCTGGCAAAGGAGAGCAGCCACAACAGCAGCTTTGAACTGATTGGCTCCATGATCCCCTCCTATCAGCCCTGTAACAAACAGATGTCACGGGGGGGAAACTTCTTGTCTGCAGCAGGAGGTTTCAGGTCACCTTCCCCAGGTTTCTTCAAAACCAGCTTTATCAGCTCTGCTTCCAAGGTGAGGTTCTCAGTCCTGTTCCCATTGTGGGGCAGGGAATAAATGTGTTTTCTGACTGTTGGATCTGTCAAAAAAAACCCCACCAGGACAGGGCATGGAGCCACATGCTTCTGTCTGAGTAAGGTTTCAGAAAAATAAACTGTCCCTGGGGTTTAAAACATCTCCACGTTGGCATGGATACAGTTTATATTATATTGTATTCAAAACATCAAAGAAAAGATGCCATCATCTGGTTTTAATGTGTAAAATACATACATTGCAACTATTTTTTTAAGCACACTTCCATGGGCTCACAGCAGCTGATGTCAGTGAGCTCCTAGGGTTTATCAGAGCAGTGTGGACATCCTTGGCTCCTGCATGGTGTTCACCCTTTGAAACAGCTTCAATGTTTGATCCCACTCTTGCTTTTGAGTTCTAGGCTTGCAAAACAAATAACCTGTATATTCTTATACTCCTCTGACTAGAGCTCAGGAAAGACATCTGAGCCCTCTCTTCCCATCGAGGATTCCCAGGACCTGTATAATGCCTCTCCTGAGCCCAAGAGTTTATTTCCAGGGGCTGGGGAGTCACAGTTTCAATTTTCTTTGGAAGATGACACCCAGAGTCAGCTGCTTGATGCGGATGGGTAAGTAGCAGGTGTAAAGGTGCTGTTTGGTGCCCTTGAACACAAACAGGGTGTGCAGACCAGCATGACTTTTCTAACCACATACTTTCTTCCAGGTTCTTGAATGTTGGACAACACAGGAATAAATACCAGTCCTCAAAGCACCAGCTGACTCTGGCTAGTATGGATGAGAATGCCATGGATGCCAACATGGATGAGCTACTGGACTTGTGCTCTGGGAAGTTCAGCAGCCAGGCTGAGCATGTGCCAAGCACCAGCAGCCACAAAAAGCAGAACATGGAAGAATTGCTGAATCTTTGTTCAGGAAAATTTGTGACTCAGAGTATGTCCTGAATTCTGTTTTATGGAACAACTTTTTTGGTCATATAAATTCATAAGCTTTATGCTGAGATCCCCTTTAGTTCTGGGAACTATTGCGGAATGTGGAACTTTGTCTCCTTTGTGAGCACATGCTACCTGTCATTTTTAGGGTGCTCTCTGACATCTCAAGAGTATAAATACATCTAATGAGTTGCCATCTTATTACTTTTTATAGCAGGTTCTCCCACATGGGCATCTTCTATATCTTCCAAGGCAGAAAAGGACAGTGATACAGAAGATCCAATGGCAGAAGCTCTAGCACTTTGTTCAGGCTCCTTTCCCACAGACAGGTTAGCATTGTTCCCTCTAAAATTACAACAGTTTATAGAGGTAGTTGTCTCCTTTCACTCTTGTTGTGTTTTCTTGTTTGACACCAATTGAAAATGCTGTGAGCAAAAGTGTGGTTCCTTTTGGACATGAAAGGCAGGAGTGTTGTAAATTGCTCAGCAGTTAGTCAGTCAGCAGCATATACTGAGCTACTGGGAAAGGAAATTGTTTTTCACTTATAATGACATGAGCTGAGGAATTGCCATCAAACTGAGAAAAGGTTTTTAGAAGGTAGGACTTTGGGTTCTATTCTGGGCTGTTGCCAAACTACAGGAGTCATAGCCCAATATTAGTACTTGCCTTTTCTCCATCAGTTAAGCTGGAAAAGTGTATGGCTGCCTGGCAAAAGGGCAATGAGGCTTAACAAATGGGAATGTTAGAGGGCTCCAGGAGGAACTTTAGAAGAAAAGAAACTTAAGGTTTAATACTTGCCCTGTGGTTTCTGCAAGTGAAGACCTGGGGTCTTAAACCATCAATGTCAGTGGGGATTTGGGGCATTCAGAGCTAAATGCTGTGGAGAGACTGTAGCTTTTTGAGCACCCACAGGTGAGACAAACTGTCCTGATGGTTGAAATCCTGCCTTGAATTACTGTGAGGCCATCACTGAGGTGAAATGAAAACATGCATTTCTTTCATTTACTTACCCCTCTAGGGAAGAGGAAGATGAGGAGGAGCAGGAAGAACTTGGTGACTTCCAGCTTGTGACAGATGACAATGCCTTTGATAGCGAAGAGGTATGGGCTGGTGGAGCAGAGCAGCTGCTGCAGCCTTCTGACTAACAGGGCTCCTTGCTTTTTTTATGTAACCATCAATGCAAAATGCTCTGTCTTCCAGAGCAAACTGTTGACACACTTAATTTTAAGAGCAATGTTTGGATCTTTTAAAATGTCATCTTAATATTAAGCTGTGCTGGGTAAAGCATCTCAGCATGGCAAAGCCTGGGGTGGTTTAGTCTGTGGCTCTTGGCTGAAGCACAGAAGCAGCTGCCAGTACAGACCAATCCATGTTCAGAAATTCCTGCATTTCTGAAAACTTTATCTTTCCCAGGACAAAAAAAATGGAGACAGTGATGCTGAAGAAGCAGAAACAAGTGATGAAGAAGAACAACTGCTGAGATATAGACAGGGCTTGAAGAAGAAACTGTAAGTACATCTTTTTAGTATCTTAATTGCCAGACAGAATAAAATATTAATAGCACTAGAAATTTAGTCTGTAATTAGCCTCTAATGCTGGGCAGGGAATAGAGTTTCTGTGGTGTTGGCTCTGGCTGGTTTTTTGCTTTGGTGCTGTCAGGTTGCATGAGTTCAGCTGTGTTGCTGGGAGGTCATAGTGGATTTGCATCAGAGTTCTCATTATAGATGGAAATCAAAAGGCCACAGTGAAAGCAATGAACACTTTTTTGACCAAAATAATGCAGTTCTGCTGCCCTCCCTCATGTCTTAAGGTCTTTGTGTTCTAGTAAGTAAAACATCTAGTTGGCAGTTATTGCCATCACGTGGTAGGCAACTGGTTGAGGGGTCTGGTGGATGCCAGTGGTTTGGGGTGTTGTGTGTTGGGAGGCTGTGCCTGGAATGGGCAGGAGCTCCAGGATTAGTCCTTTAAAAAGGAAAGATTAATCATAGTTTCTCTTTCAGGGTACGTTTTAAGTTTATGTCAAAAAAAAATCTTACTTTCAGAAGATCTGTGTGATGATTACTACCAAACTGGACTCTTTTAATGTTCTTTTACAGAAGACTACAGGATTTCATGGAAGAGGAGGCAGAGCTGTCAGGGAGTGATGTGGGAAGCGAGGATGAGTATGATGGTGAAGACCTGAATGAATACGAAGAAGAGATTATTGATGAGGAGCTCCCTAATGAAGAGGAATTAGAAAATCAAATACAGAAATTCCACATGTCAGTGACAGTATAAGTGTGTGTGTGTGTGTGTGAAGTCCTGGCTCCTGGGTGTGACCTGCCTAACCTCCTCCCTTTCTCCTGCTCCAGGAAGGCGATGCTTGATGACGACAAGCGCCAGTTGCGCTTGTACCAGGAGAGGTACCTCCTTGATGGGGACCTGCACAGCGATGGCCCTGGCAGGATGAGGAGGTTCAGATGGAAAAACATAGGTGCTGTTCTCATCCATAGTTATGGATGGGGGGGTGAAAGACTGGAAAGAGTATGTGAAGTGACACTCAGCTGTCCTTCAGAAGTAGATAAAGTCTCTCAGAACTAAATTGGTTTGGGAGGGTTTTAGTGTTCTGGGTTTGGGTTTTTTATGGCTTTCTTAAAATTGATAACTAATTATTTTTTCTTTGTCTAGATTATGCTTCCCAGATGGACTTGTTTCAGAGAGATTCAGATAATGATGATGAAAATGAACAGTTTGATGAGACAGAAGCAAAATGGAGGAAGGAGCGATTTGAGCGGGAGCAGTGGCTGCGGGAGCAGGTATCGGTTGCCTGCAAGCCAGGGGCCTTGCTCAGCCTTCCTGTGTGCTGTGGCTAGATGTGAGGCTTGTTTTCTCGAGTTAAACTCTGGAAAAAATGCCATTCATAAATGGATCTTTGTTTTTCATTGTCAGTTCTGCTGTTTCCCTAATTCTGCAATTTCCCTTCTGCAAGTGTTGCACAGAGAGGAGCTAATTTAGAAGTGAGGGGCAAAACCAGCTGTGTTCTGAAACAAGTCAGAATGAGGATGATAAAATATCCAAGAAATTACAATGAACTTTTACAATAGAAAGTAAATAAAAATGAGCATATTAATTTACCTAATTGAAAGACTTGTTCTACTTAAAACATTGCATGAAATGCTTGTTCTCGACACGAACTTTCAGTTTTACAAAGTATTTTCTCTCTGCTGCAGAAGGAAAAGAATATAGAGCAGGAGGAGGAGGAAGAAATTGGTGAAGACAGCCAATTCATGAAACTAGCAAAAAAAGTAACTGCCAAGTCTCTAGAGAGGAAAGGTAAGCAAGTAAGAGAAAGTTTAACTTCCAGTTGTCACTTGTGGTCTCCAGTAAAGCAGGCCCAGATCAGAAAACCCCACTGTTGGGTTTCCTGACACCAGTCCAAGCTTCATGTCTTCCAGACTTGAAAAGCTAAGGTTATAAAAGCATTGAAAACATGCAGTTTGCAAGGTCAAGGTCAGTGGCAACTGTGTTTTTACTTAATAAAACAACATATTACTTTTTGAAAAAAAAGTTGTGGAAATAAATTCCTCTGCATCTTCTAGTCTTTTACTCTTCCTTTGCTTGCCTTTAAGTCTCAGAGAAGGGGGCTGTAAGTGACATTCAGCCTAGCAGTTTCTCCAAATATCTGTGACTTAAGGAAGAACTGTCATGTGGTGATGAAAATAAATGTAAATTTTCCTTGGCTGTGATGAAAAGATGACTCCACGTGTGCAGAACTGTTCAAAACCAAATTTCCCCTTCTGAATGAACTAATTGCCAGAGTCATCTGTCAGTTGTTTGGCTCATAGTAGTTTGAGGCAGATTCTGTTTTTCCCTGCAGTATTTACTGTCATCAGTTTTCAGTTTGATATAAAATCATATCTTTTTTCAAATGAAGTTCAGAAACTGGCATTTCCCTCTTTGTCTCTGCCAGCCAGCCCAGCAGTGGTGGTGCAAGACACAACTCTGTTGCCCAGGAACCCATTTGAAACCTTCAGACCTGCCAGTGACATCCAGGTTGGTGATGGTTCTGAAAATGGTATTTCCAGGCTGCAGCTGTAGAGCCTGGCCAGGGCAGCTCCCCTGGGTCCTGGTTTGCATGCTCTGAGTAACATTTTAGCAGGGAGCAATTTTTCTCTTAGGAGTAACCTACCAAAAGGGCTGACTTGCTTGTGTGAGCTGCTTTAATGCTGTTTCTTTGCTCTTCAGATAAAAAGTGGGTCCCTCTTGAGCAGACCCAGAGCTGTCCTGCAGAAGCTCGCAGCCATGTCGGATCTTAATCCCAATGCACCTCGAAATTCAAGGAATTTTGTCTTTCATACACTTTCCCCAGACAAAAGTGAAGAGGCAAAGGAGAAATCAAAACTGCAGGTAAAGATTTGTGTGGAATGTGCTGCCACTTGTGGGGGTTGTTTGGACACACAGGCCCTCAGCACTGCCTGGTTTAAATATTCCCTATGATTTCCTGGTTTGTGCTCTCCCTGCAGATAATTCTCTGATAATTCAGGAGATTTTGTATATTCCAATGTGTCCTGCTCCCCTGTAGGTGAGGAAGAGAGGTCCTGCTGCAGCAGTAACACCTCTGGCCAAGCGGCCCAGGGTGGACAGCACAGAGGAGACCAGTCAGAGCCGAAGCATATTCCAGTACTTGGAGAGCTGAATGTTCCTGTTTAGAGGTTGGATCTTATCTCTTTGCCAATTGTGGTTTGTTTGAAAAAGCTACCAGCAGTCATCAGGAAGGTCACCAGATTGCTGCATGTTCTCCTGCTGCCTCTTAATTCACGAGTTCCAGTCATTTCCAGGCAATGGTCTTTATTCCCCTTTGTTTGCTCTTAGTGCTCCGTGGCAAATGAGAGCACAAAATCCATGCTTGGTTTGGAATGAAATGCTCACTTGGGCTTCCCCAAGCATTAAGGGAACTTACTGTATGTTGTCCTCACAGGGTCACACCTTGGGCTTCCCCAAGCATTAAGGGAACTTACACTACTGTATGTTGTCCTCACAGGGTCACATGTGTCTGTGCTGTCTGGGAACACCACTGTGACCCAGCAGTGCTGCAGACAGCTCAGAGCACAGGAAGGAGGGATTTCTGCAGCTGTGGGGAAGGAGGGAGCAGTGATACTGTGCCAGAACAGTCTTGTTTACACCTGCAGTACAAAGGTACCTGTGGCTTCCCCCAGGGCCTTCTTTTCTCTCATGTTAAGTATTTATTAGCTTGACATTTTAAGAAGCTCTAATTTATATTTGAAATGTAGACTTCTGAAAAAGGTCCCAAGCTTTTATGAGGCAATATGATAAGGTTTTCTTTCCAGGTTTTTATTCCATTCTTACACATGTGTATGAATGTGTGTGGAGACAGAGAAGAATGTAACAGATGTGGGAGAAGAAAAAGGGTGACAGGTTTTTTATTTGCTTTGGGGGGAGGGGAAATTAATTGTTTTACCCAACTGAAGCCTCTCTTAAATCCTTCATTCCATTTTTTGTCAAGCAAGCTTCACTCACCCAAGAGAAACCAACCCTTTCTGAGCAGCCAGTCATGAAAGGCCTTCTCTGGAAGGAGGAAATTGGATCATAAGGATCCATCATTCACAACTATTCTAAATAGTTTGAAAGAAACTTGAGACAGAATATACAGCATTTCTGATTACATGTTAAATGTGTTACAGTAGAGACCCAAAAAGGGTAAGTCCTTCTCTGTAGGACTGAACATCCTCCCAGGGCTCCATGTCCTGTATTTGCTGCCTCTGTGGGAGCAGCATCCTGAACTGTACATTTTGTAACATCATAAACATAAGCCTGGTGTGCTACATGTAAAATATTTTACTGTATATTATGTTTATAAATATGGTACTAATTGGAGGGCAACTTTACAATAAAAGGTTTTTAATTTTGGAGGCTGTTGGAATTAATTTACAGTATTTTCCTCAGTTGTGTGTATGTTGTGGGCTTTTTCCTAAATATTTGTCTATCTCTGTCCATTTTTTATTGCTGCTTTTGTTTTGTAGCCACAGCTCAGCCACTCACTAGGAACAACTGCAATAATATTGGAATACAAGAAAAACAACCCCCCTGTGTTTATGGGAGTGTAAATGCTCAGGTCCCCAGGTCTTCCTCTTTGGTTTTGCACCAATTTCTTGACCCTGAGACTGTTTCTTTCTACTGCTTTAATAGTTTTTGTTTTCAGTTCCTAGACAAAACTTCCTTTATCCAGCCATTCTAAGAATCAATACCTGGGATGGGAGGTTTAAGGAGGAGAAAGAAGGAGGCAAAGTCATTGGTCAGATGTTTCTGGAAGAACAACACAGCTGAATGTCCAGTTAATTCTCTGCCATGGTCTTTGCACTGATTTGTCAGTTACACTAATTCAGCACAGATTTACTGGACAAAAACACTGGAAGCTGTAAAATTCAGCATCTCTTAACATGGCTAATTGTGCTGCCACTAGAGAGCAGCAAGAGAATGCCTTTCCTCTAGCAAAGGGTCAAAGCTCAAACAGCTCAAACTATGCTCTGGACTCCAGGGGAAATTCTTAGTTTGCCATGCTCTGTGGAGTTGCAAAAGATTAAATGTATCTAGACCTGTAATTACCTTTTAATGCAAAAATGAGGCAGTAGCTTGAGGAACACCTTTAGAGGGTGGTCTTCCTGGGCTCTGCTCACCATGTCCTAGCCACAGCCATGGTATTTGTTTAACTTCCCCTTTAGAATTTTCCCTTCAAAATATGTTTTGCTCCTTCTGGAGCCAAGAGGAGAAGAGTGCTGGTCCTGAAAAGCTTAGAAATTGAAATACATGGCCCAGGAAGATTTCTGGCTGCTTCTGGTCAGAGTAAACACTTCCCCCAGCAGCACTTAGCAGGGGTTCAGGGTTTGCTGCTGGTGAGACCTGCTACCCCTGAAATTTCTGTGCTGGGGATGAGTCCTGCAGGAGCTGACACCCCCATGGCAGGAGGGGCTGAAGATGTATGGAGAGGATGATGGTGATTGTGCTGGCTCTGCCCAGTGGGGAGGAGGGTACCAGGTCATGGCCTGACTCTCTCCCCACTCCTGCTTGTGTCCCTCATCCCTGGGCTGCCCTCCCTCCTGTCTGGCACATCCCTGCAGCTCCAGCCTCTCATTTTCAAGTATTGATTCTGCTCACCCCCCAGGCTCTGCTAACTGGGAGAAACCCCCCTTGTTGCTGAAAGCACCAAGCATGTCAGGGCTGGGAAGGAGGGACTGACCAGGAGTGGAACAGGGTGGAGATGTGGGTGCTGTGCCCAGCCTGGGGCACTTGTGCTCCTCCACTAGCACAGGGACCAGCCTGGGCAGCAGGAAGAGCTGCTGCCTCTGCCCCCTCTGGCCTTCCCTTGGGCTGACCTCCAGCAGGCACAGCTGAGAGTTGGGATGGATGATGCTTTGGGCTCTGCATGAGGCACAGAAGTGGCTTCCCTGTGGTAGGACTTGGGGCTTCCATCCCAGGAGGCAGCTGCATGTCTCTGTGCCTCAGTTTCCCTTACCCACAGGAGGAGCAAAGCCTTTGGGCTCTGAGCTGATCCTGTGCAGTGTCACTGCTGAGTGTGCAGAGAGGAGCAGCTTTTAGGAACCTAAATGATAGTGAAGAAATTAGAAAAAAACCTTAAACACTAAGGAAGGAAGGGCCTTGGGTATGTGTTAAAGGTTAAGATGGCAGACACGTTTATAATCATAGCTCTCACCAGCACAGGGCTCCTGGGGGCTCCAGGCAATCACTGAATTATGTTTTCTTTTCCTTTTTTTCCTTTTTGCCAAGAGACTGAAAGGGAGAGAAGAAAAAAACTATTTGTTTGTCTTGTCTAATTTAATTTGTGTTATTTATCAAACAGACAGGTTATTTGGGAAACCAGATGGACCCAGGCTAAAATCATCTGTATTTCCAACATCTGAAAAATTATGTCAGAGTGGACACATGAGAAGGCTGCTGCATGTTGTGTGTGTGCCTGTTGTGTGAGCTGCTGCACCTCATCTGTCCTGGGCCTTTAATCAGCCATCCCAGACCCAATATGAGGGTTAAAGGACAAAAAGACCCCCAGGCAAGTGTGCACAGGGAGGGGGTCTGCTCCAGCAGCCCTGTCACAGGGATTTACCCACATGGTTCTGGGCCCACTCCTGAGCTGCTGTGTGTCCCTTTCCCAGGAGTGACAAGTGGGGCATGTTTAAGGGTCTGTGGAGCAGCTCAGGTGAGGTTCCCAGCATCTGTTTCTATTCCTCTGGGTTCTCTGTGGTTAGAAGAAGAAACACAGAAGGCAGGGCAGCAGAAATAGGCAGGAGCAGGTAATTAATTCATGATCTGAAATCAAATGGGCAAAGGAAAGTGAGCAGAGACTTTCCTTCCCTGGGAGCTGTGAGGGGCCACGTGTGGGTGGGACACCCCAACTGCTTAATTACCAAGAGCTGAGCCTGCAGCAGCCCCCCCCTCACCATCCTTGCCAGAGCCACGGGGGCTCCTGCCTGGGCAGAGTCCAGCTCCTGGCACAGGAAATAGCTCTGTCTGAGACTTGCAGGCTGGGTTTACTAGGTGAACTGTAAAGCAAAAGTTTCATTCTATATGAACTATTAGTCATTAATATTAATTATAACATTGTGTGTGCTCCTTGTGGACAGATGTTTAGTCCTTGGGGGTTATTATTTTCTCTTGTATCATCCAGAAGCCCAATTTATTACTAACTCCAGCCAGGCTTCTCCAGGCAGCAAGATCTAAACTAGCTGTAATTAAAGAAAATGACATAAAAGATTGCAGCACAAGGGGAAGGGGTGAGAAGAGAATCTTACAGCTCTGCAAGAGATTAATTTTATTTTTAGCTTTTTTTTTTTTTCTCTGTTCCTCAAGGCTGTTTTCATGCAACACACTCAGTGCTGTTTCCCTTACAGTGGCCCATTGATTTTTCAATATTTGATGAAGTTCCTGCACGTGGTAACAGGGCATCAGTATCCAAGAGGTGTTTTCCCTTGGCTCAGCCCTGATGTCCCAGCTGGAAGGTGGCACAGGCCAGTGTGGCAACATCTTCCTGCCTCATTTCCAGCAGCCACAGTTCCCAGAGACTCGTTTGTGTGCAGGGAGGATAATTAAGCACCCAAGTGCTAATGCCACCTACCCTGCTGCTTGGGATCTGCAGAGGGAGGTGTTTTATGCAAAAAACCTCCAACTTTTCAAAATTAAGGAGAGGATTGAAGCCTCTGCAAGCCACCCCACAGCAGCAGCCCGGCTGAGGACCCACAGAAAGATGATAACTGAAGCAACAGGCACTTGTACCTGCCATGTGTTCCCTATTTTACACGACGTCAGGGCGATGGTCTCAGCACAAAGCTCTGAGCCAGGCAGCCCGGGGGGAGGAGATGATCTCACAGCCCTTGTTTTGGTAGCCTGTGCTCCACCTCCGGCCTTGCTGGGCACGTGTGATCTTTGGAGAAGGGATGACATGAGCCCTAAAGTATGATAACAGCTCCCAGTGTGTCTGCCTGGCTGCCCACACCCCCCCGACCAACCTGCTGCCCTCACCCTGTCCCCTTAGGCTGAAAAATGGGAAAGGATCCCCCTGGAGCAACAGGGAGCCCCTTGCTGCCTGCCTGGGGCTGCAGTAGGACCTGGCTCTGCTCCATGGGCTGCTCTAGGGGCGCCCATGGGCTGCTTTGGGGGTCCCGAAGGGCTGCTCTGGGGGTCTCTGTGCCCCCCACTCCCCAGGCAGGCTCAGCCCCCTGAGCCTCTCCAGGCACGGAGCAGGGCCAGCATCACTTTGGCACTTCCCTGTGTCCCCCCCACCCCTTCCCCGAGTCGCTATGAATAAATCATTGTTTTATTAGAGAGAAGCAGCTGCTTTTCTCCTTCGCCTCCTTTTTTCCCGACTCTCCACCCGCACCCACGCGAGCCCTTTGGCACATGCTCGAGCCCAAAGCCCCATTGAGGGCCCCTGGAGCGCAGCAATTGATACACAGACATCCCCAAATCCTATTCAGGCCCCGCTTTTCTGCACGAGCAGCCTCTAAACAGCTCATTCACTGCTCTTTTTGTGGCCGGGGTTAAGTGGTTAAGTGTGTGTGGATCCCATAAAAGGCCTTTACTCCATGAAAAGCTATATTTACATTGTAATCACCAAAGAACTGTTTAGGAGTCAATGGCGGGGATAGACGGGCCAGGGGCTGCCCCCCTGATCCCCCCCTGATCCCCCCGGAGCAGGGTTTTGGTGGGATTATGTCCCCCCTCGCCAGCTGCCGGGGGGCTGCGGGGGGCAACGCTCTTTGTCTGGGCACGGGCACCCGACCCTCCGCAGCACCCAACATCCCACATCCCGGTGGCCCTGGACCCCGCAGGGACACATCCCGGGGTCCCACCGGTCGCCACCAGGGCTCCTGTCCCAGCACCCCCCCCAGCGAGGGACGGAGCCCCCGCTCCCCCGTCATTACCGAACGCCCCGTCGTTACCAGCCGGGCCCTCCCTGCTGCCCCTGGTGCGAGCTGAAATGATATCACCTTAACAAGATTCATTGAGCACAGCCAAGAACGGCACAAGCTAAATTAATTCATCGAGAGCCAGGCGAGGGCTTCCCTTTCCACCAGGAGCGATTTCCACGTAATCAATTAGACGATGTTCCAACTGATATCCCCGTCGGGGAGCGGGCCTGTTCCCCCCACGCGGGCGTGAATATTCATAACGGCTACACCGAAGAGTAAACACAGTGGAACTGCCCCCATATTCCACCGCCAGCCCCCCGGGGGTTCGCCCAGGAGGGACCAGCACCGGCACAGCCAGTGGGAATGGGAGGCGGCATCCCGGGGGGCACGGGGAGGGATGGGATGGGATGGGGATGGGGATGGGATGGGGATGGGATGGGGATGGGATGGGGATGGGGATGGGGATGGGGATGGGGATGGGGATGGGATGGGGATGGGATG